>NC_088862.1:29912398-30212398 GCF_963853765.1 Magallana gigas
TTTCATGGAACAACTTAATATCGAAATCCAGAAAAACACCTTAAATTACAGCAGCCTAGCTGCTATACATCATGTTATAAAGGTGGACCTACCTGATTCTCCCTGCTGTTGGCTTTAGGCCACAAATCCCACACATATTGGCAGGGATTCTTATACTGCCACCGATGTCCGTACCGATCCCTAGTATAGAACCTCCCGCAGCTATCAGCGCCCCTTCCCCTCCGGATGACCCCCCGGGGCCACGATTCGTGTCCTGAGGGTTCAAAGTTCGACCATATATTGGATTTGAACACTCAAAGGTCATCATGGTTTGAGGGACGTTGGTGCGGACAAAAGGAACTGCTCCTTGTCTCTTGAGAACCTATGGTTCAAAATATTCAAAGCATGGATGTTTGAGAAAGCCAGTCTCTTTAGTTCCCTGTCATTTTATGTGCTATAACATACATGTTTAATATGCATCTGTTAACAGTATATCATTGGTATTGCACTAGTGTGTACGTACACAATGACTTCAGAGTCATTTTAATGAATCTTCAGTGAAATGATAATGCCCCTCCGTGAATCAAATAAAAGGTGCGTTCTTAATTTTACTTAATTTTCATTGAATATAAAGTCCTATCTTTTGGTTAAGACCCTTCTGTACAGTATAAATGACTTCAGGAATTATATTATATTGAGATTTCACCTTGACAACAACAGCATCCTCTGACACAGGGTCTCCTATACATCTCTGCATGCCAGCAGTGCAGTCATATCCCTATAAACAACAAAACAGACCAATCTTACATTATTTAGTGTTAGTTAATTATGATTTACATCCTGCAAGTGTGTTTTCATACCAAGATACCGAAAAACTAATTTTTGTTTCAATTCATTTTTTTGAAATTTTTTTTTAAACAGTGATGAGGTTGGTCATAGGAACCAATATTTTTTTTTCTTCAAATTTGACTGTCTTTAAATAACTCCCTCCTCTCCCCCCTCCCAATAATCAAAAAAACCTACAAGGGGTACTTATGGGAGAAAGGACACATACACAATAGAGAGAATATAAGACCAGCAGAGTACCTTGATGTAGTAGTTTTCCTTGATGCTGACTGGCATCCCATGAAGGGGCCCCTTTTTTCCCGTCTTCTGATCCCTTTCAAGTGCCATCTCCTAAAAATGCCAATCATTCAGAATACTGATTTTAGAATAAACACATTAACTGCAGTTTTATTTCTTGAAGATCATTTACACCACACAAAGTATCTTGTAGGGAATATATGAAAGTTGATCAGATTAAACAATAGCTCTATAATGATTAAAATCATTATGATATTACAAAACAATACTTGATCATACAAGCATTTCATTTGATAATATTTCTTATTATATCAAACTCCTTTTGAGGAATACATGTAAAACTTATAAACTTATAAATGACAAAACAAAGATAATATTTATACTGGGACTGATAACAAGTTATTCATGCACAGTTATACAGACAAATAGAGGAACTAATTTCTCCTGTAATACATGTAGATTTTGCCCGCCTCATTTTTTAAAACCAAGTATTGCTCCTTATTGCTGTTTTATAATTAAAACACAGCAGAATGTAGTGGGGAATACAAACTGACTGTTTTAACAATAATTTCATGGATTGGAAACAATATTAACAAAAATCAGTGTTTAAAAAATTTTTTGGTTTCCCGACCGAGGCTACTTGAGCCCGTCAATACTTTCAGTGCTTTGATTTTATATTTATTGCTTATAAATTAACCTTCCCAAACCCACACATTACAGCAAATTACAGAAATTTAGTAGAACCTTGTTGGATCGCTCAATAGGGTATTCAATTTGGTCACCCAGGGGTCACATAAGGCTGTCCAAAGTTAATTATGTATGTTTAACCTAATCCGCGCTCGTAGGTTTAGAAGCAATTGCATTTAAGAAAAACCAAACAAAATCTATCTCAATATGATCTTTACCAGTATGATTTTACTAAACTATTGCAATCTGTAAAAATTGGAAATGTTTAGAGCACATTATGGACTATAATATATCAAATACTCCATGGAACAGCTGGCAAAAATCATTACTATAGAGGTAGCCTACATGTAACTTGAATGCTCACTGTAATGGTAATGGATAAAATCATTTGTGTGAAAATTTTGTTTGCTTTTATTTTATTGCCCTCCCTCGAAGTTTGGTTATCTGAAGTAACGTTAAAGTGGTATGGGACACTTCCGTGTTGTGACGTATTGTTTATCGAAATAAACAATAAAATGAAGTGGAGCTTAATTTTAAATTAGTAGTTAATTGTCACCTAACAGTGTAGTGTAGTGGGTTAGAGGGTTTCCTATAAATCTGTAAGTCATGAGTTCGATTCCCGCTGGGGGTTTTACATTTTTTAACTCTCCAAATACTTTCAAAAGCTATTTTTTGGTTAAATATTGTAAAATTTGAAAATTCTAAACTGGTGAAAGTACATGTATTCCAATTATACTGTACTTTAATCCACATTTATTTAATATCAACAGATGTCCCATACCACCTTAAAACATAGAATTCAGTTTGGACAGATCTAAATCAGGTAAAAAAAATTTTCCTTAGCACCTGATGATATCTCAGTGGATTCACTAACTATTGCTGATTCATTTGATAAAAAAAATCCCTAAAATCTTATAAAGAATGGTACAGTATGTATGTATTTTTCATTATCAATAAGAGCTATATAGAAATGCATGTATCTTAAGCAACCTACTTATAATATTAATTTTAATTGCTTAGCCTTGTAAATTGTTAACATTGGAACTGTGTACACTTCATATCTGGGGCTCTTGAAGGGGAAAGATTCAATTAAAAGATAACTGTCAGATAAAAAATTATAAAATTCAAATTCAATATATACATAAAGAGACAGGAGTTTAAAAACCTTGCAAGTTTACCTCAGTCTAACAGTGACCGGTACACATAAGTACAATATTACTTCCAGAATTTACTGTTAGTACACTGTAAATAATGACCAGTAAACTTGGATATACAGTGTTTTTTTTTACTTTAAAGTCTTAATTTATACATTGGTCCTAGGGGGACTGACTGATTGACCAGTCAAAATACTAGTTATTAAACCCGAGTGACATGAATGAGTGAAAAAACAATTGTAACTCTGCCTTAATATGAACAGTTTCTGTGAGAGTTTAATTAATTGTAAGATTTTGTCTTTCTCTCACTTACCTCATCTCCCTTTTTAAGAATTTTTAAATTTATATTACACTTAGTTAAGAGTTTTAATTGACTTAATTGGCTCAAGCCCCCTTAAGTGGATGAGGAGACTGTCTGAGAACCCTACATATTGTAAACCAAGCAACAAGCAATGAGCAACAAGCAATGAGCAACAGACAATGAGCAACCACTGCTCTCAGATGCAAAACACATCTCTAGAAATAAAAGATATTCCTGCTTGCTTACTGATATTATTTATCGTGTATTTCTTCATTACGTTAATATGTAACAGTTACTATTGCTCATTTACAAATAAAAAATAATGTTCATATTGTACATCTGCTTGGTTTACAGTATTAACAGACTGCACGATGTGTGTCTCTTATTGTGTGAATACTTCAGACATGTTTTAAGGTAAAATTCCTTACTTAATGAAAGGAATTATTATCCGCTAAAACCGCCAGATGCAGTCCTTGCAGATTTAAAAATCTCCCTGTTTAATACCAGTATATTTCGGACAGTTTCGGCCTTTATGAAATAATAAGAAAAATCAAATTTGATGCAAAAGAGCTGCAGAATCGCGAAATTAAGTACCTGAAGTGTAAAATAGGTAATTTACAGTATACAATCAGATTACACTCCACACACACTGCATACTCAAAAATAGTTGTCAAGAGATGATTTTGAAATTGTGCTGCTTTTGAGGATGTGTATTTTTAGTCAACATATTGATGGCAGAAGGTAGCATCCAATTAAAGCAAGTAAATCGCTGACCATCATGAACACAATGTACATGTTTCTCAATAGATACATTTTGCACCAACCAAAAATTGAAGCACATGTAACTTTTTAAAACATTCTGCATCAAACGTATTCCCATTTATGACTGTAAACACATGGTAAACAATAGGTTCTTGATCAGATGCACAGAATTAGTATCCATGGTATCCAAATATAATTGCAAGAAGCACGCTTCGCTGATTCTAAAATCTTGCTATTAATTTTTTGCAAGATGAAAACTTATTTACCATTTACCGTAGTATGATACAAAATCAGAATTTCTATTTGATGTTCTGGCAACTTGATGAATCAACTGAATTACAAAATTAAGTAATCATTTACAAATTTGAAAATACTTGTCGGTATAAGTATATACATTACTGTGGTTTCATTAATTTTCGTGGGTATCAATTTTCGTGGATTTTCTGAAAACCACAGTTTCAAGGATACGTAATTTTGTGGCCAATGATCCTATCAATACAAAACGTTACTTGAAATTGAACTTCAACGAACATTTAATTTTGTGGATCAACTTAACAACGAAATCCACGAAAATTGGAATTCAACGAATATTGATGAAACCACAGCATGTGTAAAAGAAACCTGGTGCCATACATAATGGTTAGTAATACGTGGTGCCAAGTTAAACATTTCAAACTGACTCAGGATGGGGGGCACTGCTGTGCCTTTATCACATTTTATATAATATAGTGCCTACCATGAGATATTTCTAGACAAGTAAAGACCCTGGAAAAAAAGTAAAAGATTTCTCTATTGAAAATATACATGCACAGATTTATGATAAACATGATTTTGAAAAAGACTAAAGAGTCGGAAGACTCTAAACATTAAACTTCGATATCTCGAACACTGATATTTTGAATACAATGGATATGTCGAAGTCATTTGCAAGTCCCAACTACTTATCTTAAAAGTATTTTACCCTTGATATCTCGAAGACTCAGATATCACATAGTTTTTAAACAGTCCCATCTAATTCGAGATAATGAAGTTTGACTGTATGTACATTCAGTTTATATACTATGTGTTGCTACTACATGTACTAGGTTAATTAATATTGCTAATTCAACTTTCAATAAGATTAAGCCTATATCAGAGATAAATGCAGCTTTCATGATAAGGATAAGACACATGTTAAAAAGACTTAATATTAGCTATTTGACAGGAAAAAGATCATTCAAAAAGCAAAAAGTCTAACCTAACAGCGTATACTAGGTATTTTGGTCAAAATAAAGTATAAACCTTCAATGATCTTTTATATTTGCCAAAGTAATGTTGCAATTACCAGATTTTTTCTGCATGGTTTTTTTTCGTTGCATATAAAATATCTTTGAGATAACAAAAACAAAACAGATTGTTGAATATGAAAAAATGGTATTATATGTTCATATTAAACTGGTTAAACTGAATCAAAACAATGTTAACCAAGCAGAAAGGGAACTCTGTAGCTAAGCTAAATAGATGCTACCACAGTGTCTACCTACATAGACTACACACTGCAAAGCAACTCTTAAGCTAAAAATTAAACTCAAATGAAACATATGAAATGCAAAAACTTCAAGCATCTAATAAATTCCTAGGCTACACTTTGTGTTGTAACTCTTAAGCTAAGATTAAACTGAAATTTCACCAGCATTGTTGTTCATAAGGTAAACATTGCATTGCAACTTGAAAGCTGAATACACTCAACTGAAATGTAATTGGGATCTTAGTTCACAAGCTACACAATGCAACTTGTAAGCTTAAACTCAACTGAAATGCAACCACCATCTAAATACAGGAGCTACACATTACAAAGCAACTCTTAAGCTAAAACTCAACTGAAATCCAACTGAAATTCAACTAGAATATAAGTTCTTGAACCACACAATGCATTCACCACTGACCTCGGCTTCCCAGATTGGTTCAACCACACAGTTCAGTTTACGGTCGACTTCCAGTGCAACGGCCTGGTAGCACTCACACACCTCGACAGCAGAGAGTTCCCCAGACTGTAGCCTTTGTTCTAACTCTGTGATTGACAGCCTCGTAATTCTTTCTGCCTTCTCTTTGGTGATCTAGGAATATTTAATTCTAAAGATTATGAGATTTTTCATTTCATAACATTAGCTAAGATTTGTATGGTTGAATGCGCCAGTCCATATATCTTTCAATGAATTCATTTGATAAACCTTTTTCACATTATTATTAAATATTTCAAAAAAGTCCAGAGCATCGTCAGGACGTGTTCTGAGAGTTTTAAGATAATTAAGATTATTTATAAGAAATAAATTTCTGTGTTTCATAAAAGAGCTTTAAAGACGACATTGCAAAAGAAACACTCAACTGTTTCTCGGTACACCTTGCTGTGTAAATATAGTACTTTAACCAAAGAAAAATGATATTAAGGATATCTTTGTTTTTACCAAGGATGCCTAGAATGAAAGTTTTCTTGGTAAATGTAACCTGAAAACTGATTTTTTCTTCTAAATAATGTTTAAAATGTTCTAAAAAAAAGATTGAACACATTCACAATCCCACAGTATATGTTCTATAGTTTCCTCTTCTCTGTGACAAAAGGTACACATTTTAGAGTTTACTTTCTTAATTTTGAATAAAAAAGAGTTTGTTGCTAAAATTTTGTTAATTATTCTGTATTGGAACCATTGAAGTTTACAGTTTTTTGTTATTATGAAAGGTAGTTTATGGATTAATTTCCATTCCATGTCCTCTATATCTAATAATTCATTCCACCTTCTTTTACCTGTTGTCACAGAGGTATTATTGTTTAAAATATCATAAAAAAACTTTGACTTTTTACATTTCATAACTTTATGTATGTTTTCTCTAATAAGCGGGTTTGCTAATTTTCTTAAAGTTTGGTTTTCATCCAATTTTCTGATGTATGTCTTTACAGCATGGATTATACTTCCATATTCTAAAAAGTTGACCTTTACATTAAAACCACATTTCATAAATGTGGAGCCGTATCTTTCAACCTCATGTTCTCAATTAAAAACATCTTACCCCTTTTTGGGTCAAATGTTCGGCCATCTTCCTACATGCTGCCAGACACTCCTCTCTTTTGGCCTTGACCTTTGACTTAGCTCTGTAGTATTTATAGATGGCATGGGAGGTTTTCAAGGTCACCAGACCTAGGAAAGCAACTGACACATTTCTCCCATTGAACCAATCCAGGTCGATTTCCAAGTCTTTGAACCTGTTCATGACTTAGAGTTGACCTAAAATTTAAATTGCAAAATTATTTTACATCTGAAAATCGCCAAAGAGGAACTGTGTCTGTACAGTTTCTGATTTACTGTTTGTTTCCAAAAACAAAAGTTACCAAAGTAGATCAAATAATATGGGTTTCTTTGAATGGCAAAAACATGAATATTTAGTTGTGTTAAAAATGTTATGTTACAGGCCATAACTTTATGTACTTTTTTAAAATGAGTAAAGTTTACAGTCACCTTTTTGACTTGACCAATATGGCACAAAAATAGCTCTGTTATTAACTTGGTAGAGCACCAGACTAGAGATTCAGGGCGACCAGATTGAGATCCTAGCTTGGTCCATCATGATATTGGAAAGGAGGAATAAGCATATAAAAACAATGAAAATATATGGCTGGACTGGAAACTGTAAATGAAAGTTAACTCCTGCCAGGCAAAAAAACCTGAGATGTTGATCATTGAGGTTGCGCAAAGATTATTCAGAGGGGAAGAAATGTGATGGTTGATCAGTTTGATTGCTAGCACACAAAAAGTGGGCTATGTTCTAATGTTGTGAAATGAATTGAACCCTGGACCCCAGCAACTCTATTCAGGAGCTCTCCCACTGAGCTACCCAGGCCGATTTCCACAATCCATATAGCCCCATGCAACTACTACAATATTTTACATCTTTTTTGTGTTATAGAGGTTATTTATTATAGTCTGTCCCAAGTTATTGCTTCCATCGCTTTTTGATGATTTTTAATAAAATTACACATACCTGTGAAAGAAATACAGTTGAAATCGTTAAAAGGGAATATACTGGTACTGTACCAGTTATCGGCTGAGACCAGTTATCGGCTTAACTGAGAGTTCGGGTTTAAAGCACATATCAATCCAAGATTTTTTAATTCAGTCGTCTGTTTCGAATTAAGAAAAGTATATTTGCTTGAAAACTTTCTTGAATATGTTTTATACATGAGCTTAAACGATCATTGTTTACCGCTGAGTTTACATCTTTGCACTTTCAGCAGTGGGGGAAGTGACGTAATAAGTTAAAAATAGAATAATACTCCTTTCTGATACGTTATTATATCCCTTCTATGATTTCACATATAAAATCAATACATTTAACATGTATAAACAAAAGGAATTCACAAATTTCCGACAGATTCGTAGCGCAATTCAACGCTTGATTGCATAATTATGTTTTGAATAGTCTACGATTTGGTGTATTACCGTCTGATAATAAACGAATAATTTTATGAGTTTTGTTTATAATGTATCATGACCCCGACTACTTTAGTATGACCCCACAAGGGGCATAATTCAAACTATATTTAGCAGAGTATAAAATCGACATGAACACGCACTTTACTATGTTATTATCACGAAGCCGATAACTGGTACAGTAAATCGTAAAAACTCGGCAAAATCGGGGCGCGCTAAAAAACAAAAAAAAAAAGATGTTTTGGGTTCTAAATAATGATATAAACTAACAAATTGATAAATAAGGAGTTCACTTTTAAAAGTATGTCAAATTTTATCCAAAAATATCAAGAAATGAGGAATTACGAAAAGAAAACGTTAAATTTTAGCCGATAACTGGTACAGTGCCAGTATCCAAGATATATTCATTGAACAATTATCCATTTCCACTCAGAAAAATTCACAGGAACGAAAACAGATTCCTTACGGAGATTTATAATGGGAAATGGTTACATATTCTCTCCATTCGGAATACACTCGGAATATATCGCGCAATTTTTTAACATTATCATCCGGGCTTATTAATGGCTGTTGCAATGCAAAATCTCTGTAGACTTTCAATTTCGGGATGTGTATTGAAACCTGAGGCGGTAGAGGGGGCGTTTCAAAACAGATAATCTGGACATTTTTTATATTAGTGGATGAATGTAGTTTGAGCACAAAGGTATTTACTATTATTGAAATATCAAGCAAAAAGTGGTGGAAGCAAAAACTCGGGACAGAGTATAGCCAACTCTTGAAAATGAAAGTTAACTCCTGCTAGGCAAAATAACCTGAGATGTTGATCGTTGAGGTTGTGCAAAGATTATTCTGGGGGCGGGGGGGGGGGGGGGGGGGGGAGAAATGTGACGTTTATATCAGTTAGATTGCTCGCACAAAAAAGTGGGCTATGCAATGTTCTAATGTTGTGAAATAAATACAGCCAACTAAGACTAAACATCTGAATCAATCTAAAATAAACACCTGTACGATAGACAATGCTATTGAATAAACACCAGTGTCGGCCCATGTACAAGTACTTCTTTCTAGGTCTTTAATCTGACCTTTGAGACAAAGTGAAAGTAACTTACCTGCCTCGTTTCAGTGACTTTATTCCTTTAGTCTCAAGGGTTGCAATGTCTAAATCACCTTAATTGCCGCATTTTTGCAGAGTAAGCATATGCATCGAAAGCT
The DNA here is from genome assembly GCF_963853765.1 of Magallana gigas. Taxonomy (NCBI): domain Eukaryota; kingdom Metazoa; phylum Mollusca; class Bivalvia; order Ostreida; family Ostreidae; genus Magallana; species Magallana gigas. The sequence goes on from NC_088862.1 coordinate 29,922,040, forward strand.
ATTTTCTAAGTGGAAAATGAAACGCACAAAAACTGATCATTCGTGAAGAGTCAACGTAGGTGGGCGGCCGATAGTTGACACAAAAGAAAGTAGGAAATAAAAGCGGGGTTCACTCCTATGGGCGATAATTATTCCGGAAGTATTATCCACTCGAAACTGACACTTGATCAACAAATAAAGTTTTATGGCTAGATACAATGATGGGCTGTAGATGAAAAAAAAAGTTTGTTAAATCCACGATAGTAATTGTCCACATAAATTTCTTTAGATAATAAGTGGCGGATCAAGAACCTAACCAAAAGCCTATATAGACTTGACTATCTCTAGTTACCATAACCCGTAGATGGACCTGTCACGAGCTAGTCTCTTGTTTGTATTTTCAATTCTATTTGAAACGAAATCCGAGACCCTTTTATTTCATCATTGCTTTTAACATTTGATGATAGCTATACCTGATAAATAACACGTGCACCAGTCTACAATGTACATGCATGTATACATGTAACAGCTGTATAAACACGAGTTTTAGTGACAGCCAGGAGAAGGGTTTTACATTTTACTGTAACTACTATACCGATACCAATCCCCTTGACAGCCGTTGAAGTACGTACTGCCGTGCAGGTGTTAGTAATTCTGAACAGAAACCTTTAAGGGGGGTGTACGGCCATCTAGCTTGTACATGTACATTTCTTGAATTGACTTGTTTCTCATTGTTGTAACTTTGTCTCAAAGTAGGGTACCCTATTCTTAAAATGGGTCTCAAAAACCACAAGATATATTTGTCTGTGCCTATGTAGGTACATGTACATTGAAGATATTTTTTCATAGAAATATAATATGTCATCGTCGGATACCCACGGGTGATCGCGTCTTTTACTTATCACGTGATAAGTAAAAGACGCGATCACCCGTGGGTATCCGACGATGATAATATGTATACATGTGTCTTTTACTAATTAACAATTTTTAATTGCCAATGAGTCCATGACTCATAACTAATTGGCAATTAAAAATTAATATAATTTAAACACTTTTTTTGGACCCCTATCCCACTTCTAAAAAGAATTTTTTTTATTCATACTAATAGAACTGAAAAAATCCCCATAAAACAAACAAAGGACAGGTAAAGAAGTGTATATCAAATTCAACACGGATTCTGTCAAAAAGGACAACCCAGCTATGGGCCATTCATAGATACATGTATGACCTAAGAGAGGGAGCTATTGCCAAGCAATTGGGCGTTCGACAAATAATTAAGAGTCTGTCGTGTTTTGTGGACCAGGAGTAAGTTATCATGGACAGTAAGCTGAAAATGAGTAAGATCATATTAAGTGATAAAATGGCAGTAACTGTTAGTGGTTGTGGCCTTGTGGAGCTGTTAAAGTCTGGAGAACAGAACGATCGAGAGAAGTACCTTCCCGAATGCGTCGGTCATTTGAAACGTCACAGTGGCAGGAATTTGAAAGTAATGGTGTGGGGTTGTATTACCTATCATAGTCAGAGATTATTGACTTTCATAAATGGAACTATGAACGGTGAGAAATACATCAACGTATTAGATGAGAACCTGTGGCCAGTCATAGCCAAATATTTCACAAATAAGTCGTATACATGTTTCAGGATGGCAATGCACCACCTCATGCCTCAATGATGACTAAAACCTTGAAAGGAAATAACAACCAACTCTCACATGGCCTGTTCATTCTCCTGATATTAATATAATCGAAAATATCTGGTTGCTTTTAAAAAATCAAGTAAAAAGACATAATATTATGATGAACATTGACACAGTTGATGATTTGAAAGCAGTATTTCAGCAAACCTGGCTATGAATCCCTTTAAGGTACAGACAGAACTTGTATTGATTTCCTCAATTCCCCGTCGACTGCAGTTAGTTATCAGACCAAGGAGGCATATTACAAAATATTACGATAAAACATAACTCAGCTGAGAGGTAAGTACTTTTTTTTATTAACCTGTTTTGTTTACAATCAGAATTCAAAATGGCCGCCAATTTACTAGTACTCCTGTTTGTCACCACCCTGTAGATTTATTACCTGCATATGAAGGCAGGTGTTTACTAATTCATAGTTATTTTGATGACCGACAAAGTCAAAGTGCTAACAAACTTCTAATGTATAACTCTACATATACATTGTATCCATCAAAAATAAAACTAATATGTAATTTGGGAAATTATATTTCGTAAATCATTTGAACTTCGTAAAGTATGTAAAATGATATACTTTATGAGTTCTACTTTATACAGATTCGTAGACAAATGTATCAAAAAGAGTAGCTAATTATAATGGAACAAAAACTTGAAACGAACTTGAAAAAATCATTTGAAGAAACAATGACAGGAACTAGGAAAATGAATATTACGTTTACTGCAGTTAAGGTAATTTACTACATCAACACTAAAACTAGTACTTGTACTTTTTTAAGACACTAGGTCACACCCCCCCCCCCCCACTTTTATTGACATATAAAAAATTGAATTATCATGGAGTTGCCCCCCCCCCCCCCACTTATGAAAATAAGGAAATTAGGAGTAAAATTGAAGTTATAGAAACACTACGCGTCATGCTACTAGTTCTGAAACAGTAACACTTTCATGATCATGTAAATTTCTGTCAAAATTTATTTCAATAGCCAGCATCAGTGTACTTTAATTGTAGGTGTTGATATGCTTGAACTACATTTAAAATTAAGTAAACAATATATCAGGTTTTCAAGTTGTACTACTACAGAACGTAACACACGAGGACAGCAGCCAATATATACAAATAGAACGTGAAACAAGTAACCATGGCAGCAGCGTTCGTTTTGTTAGGTTCGTCATCATATGTCGCAAAGACGCGCGCAGGTCCTCCACTTCCGTCAGCAATGTTCAGAACTGGAATGTAAATCGTACTTCCGCTTTCCGGTACGTTATCAAGATTGGCCACATTTTCAATCCCCACAACGTTGTTTTTCCCCAGTAGCGTGTGGCAAGGGTAGGTCGAACTCATTCCGTAATCTGTAGAGGGCGTGTCGACCCCAACAGCGTTGATTTGGCGCTTGTTTATCAACCATGTGACGGCGTCCTCATGCCAGCTCGGGAAGTGCAATGTAGAAATATCTGTGGGTTCGGGGGACCCAAACACGAGAGTTTTGTTCGGGTACTTGCTCGACCAACCGGAATTCATTATGGCGACAGCGCGTCGTGGCATTTCTCCGTATTTCTCCTCCCACATCAATAAGTCGTCAACAGTGACCCTTAAAGAAAGAAGGAAAGAAATGTAATTGTAATCAAAGTACTGACAGAACTGATAGACGGAGGCATCATTTCGGAAGAAACTATATGATTTTTTTTTATTTAAGGAAAAACAGCGCGCTTACTGCTTATCATGTTAGAATATTCGCGAAGCGGTTTAGTTTTCAGGTTGATATCAGAGTTAGGTAGATAATATTAAAGGGTCTTTTACACGATTTTAGATCAAAAATTTCTTTTTCTGTTTTTTATGTATAAAATGATTTACTTCCTCATTTTGAATAATTGACAAAAATTTGAACGTTAGAAGTCAAGTTTTAAGAGAGATACAGAGGTAAGAATTAATTTGTATGTAAACAAAGCTCTTATATTTGTTTACAAATATTGTAAAGTATGGAATAACCATTTCTTTGATCAAATGACTTGTGGCAAACAAGGTAAACTGATTCAATGTGTTCATTGACATTATGATAAACAGAAAAAAGCAACATTTGCTTGAGACTTATACCAATAAAACACATATGTAAACCATAACAATGCTTGAGTTTTGTTTATAAAACAAAGATTTTCAAACTCTGTATCTTGCTTATAACTCAATATATTTGACTTTCAAATTTTGATAAAGCATTAAAAGTACCCATATTAATCATTCTAAACAGTAAAATTGGAAAAATAAAATGTTAAAATTTTAAGCTCAACTGGTGTCCAAGGCCCTTTAAAATAATTAGTGTTGTTCTCTTGTTTTAACCTTATAAGCTTGTTATATTACTACTTAAATGTGTTTATTATTTACAAAAAAAAGGAAGGAGAAAATAATTTTGCATCACAAAACAACATGGGAAACTGTACATGCTATTTAATGCATACAACTCGAATTACTCGAAAAATAGAAGGGGTGCAATTTCTTGATGAATGAGTGTCGTCGATCCAGATAATTATTCTCTTATCATGATCGTTATGAGAGAGAGAGAGAGAGAGAGAGAGAGAGAGAGAGAGAGAGAGAGAGAGAGAGAGAGAGAGAGAGAGAGAGAGAGAGAGTTTTAAGCGTAATTTTACGTACATTCATTTGAAATATACAAATATTATACATTCATCATAAAATTAGTTTCCACAAAAGAATATAGTACATTGTGATTGAATCAAGCATGAAGTTTCAGTCCGAGTCCACGTGTTACCCCTGTTAACCAATCAACGCGCGAGGTGCACCACGTGTTCCTTCCAAGATAAGGGAATAAAGTTTCGTTCTTATAGTTTTCATTTCAAGTATAAAGGAGAAAAGAAGCATGCCTAACAGAAAAGTATTCTACACTGTTTCTGATGTTTGATTTCAAGAAAATAGAAAGGAAGCATGCCTAAAAATGAAGTATAGGTATTCTACACTGTTTGTGACGTTTGATTTCAAGCAAAGAGAAAAGAAGTATGTCTAAAAATGAAGTACATGTATTCTTTACTGTTTGTGAAGTTTAACTTCTAGCAAAGAGAAAAGAAGTATGCCTAACAATAAAGTATTCTATTTTCAAGAAACGTATAATACTTGTCTTTTTTATTTATTATTTATAATTATAATATAAAACAAATGTTCATTGTTTATTGATATAATAATATTGCAATGTATACAAAGAATAGTTCACTCACTGGCGCCAAAATCATCCGTGCGTGAAATTATAGTTATGTTTTTAAAGTAAACGAGTATTAATAATAATTTATTCTACATGTATACTTAATGATATCATTATACATTTTTTACTTTATTAACATTGGAATAATTCAGTCAATCTATTTTTTCAATCACTGTTCATGGAGTCAGTGTTGTCAAATGTCAGTATTTTCAGTATTGTAAATCTATTTTATTATTCTTACAGCTTTTTACTAAACGCGTAGTATACTATATAGACCATACTACCATGAATAAAGAAGAACATCTACAAAAGCCGGAGTTGGTATCAGTACACTCGCTGACAGATATTATTTAGTAACGAAATCATTAGATTTATTTTTTTAATAGAACTCATCGCCGCCAAAAAAATATTTTTATCTGTTGAGGACTGATCATCCCATATACACAAGGTCACAGACGTCATAATAAATAATATAGTAAATAATTGTAGAAACGTGCTTTAGAACTTTTGCTACCTGTAATCCGGATTGGTTGCGGCCTTAAACTTGACATTTATGATGACTCCAGCTCCGTACAAATTTTCCATGGGGATTTGATCGGTTCTCCACATTCCTTTTACTGTGTGAACGGGTGCGTCTATGTGAGTGCCCATGTGTTCAGGCATCGCAAAGTGATTGTTTTCAAGCCTTTGAAAAAAGATAGAAATCTTTTTACAGTCATTATCATAAACTGCTTTATTTCTATTCTCTTTTGAGTGAAGTTACACTCGGGTTTAGTGAACATGTTTCTTCGTGGGTGTAGGCTATGCCTGTCCACTTCTCAAAAGAGATAACTTTATTTCTTGTCCGGTGGATAGGTCGTTTTCCACAGTAATATAGACATATAGCGTTTAATCTTAAGCAATAACCGTGCACGTTAAGTGTTCATAAAAACAGGAAAAATACTGTTTTATAATAGCTCCTAGACACCAAAGCTGTCTCTGTTAATACAGACGAGTACTTCGTATGAACAAATAAGTTTTGATTTTTGTTTGGTCGTCCAACAAGGCCATAGTTTGGATAAGCTTCCTATGAATTATTGGATTTTTTCCTCTGATTGGAAAAACATGCATACGGTAAAATCATTTTTACTCGTGTGGGTGGGTCAATGTTCGTGGGTAGCCAAAGTTTTCCTTGTACTGTAACGGGGATAATTTTTGATAAATATAAATAAATGATTGTATTTACTAGGTTCATGGGGATGTAAATCCGTTGACAAGTGGTACCCACAAAAGCCGTCCCCAACACAGAATAGTGAGTTAACAGTACTCAGAACCAAACTCAGAGAAAACACCTATTGAAATTATATAATTGCCTATTCAGAAAAGACGGATAACATTCCTTATGAAATAAAATATTTAATGCCAATTCTCATGACAAACATGATAACGAAAGAAAACAAACATTTCATCTATAATTGAAAAGAAATTATACTGAATTTTTTTAGGGCTTGGAGCAATGAGCGATTGGCTAATTTAGATTTCAACCTTGTCTAGAAGAAAAGGTGAACAGAAAGAAATTGCATATGAGAAACTGGGACACAGATTTGTCAAATTAAGTCTGAATGGTTCATTGCATACAGAAAAACCTCCTTTGTTACATTTTACGGCGACCTAATTCTTTGACATCGGGCGTACCTTATGCATCCATCTCGGCCATGCAGTTACCAAGGTTAATGAACCGTGAAATCAATTAATGTGACATTCAGGGAATTTCTATTTGGCCAGGGAAGTTACACTCGGTTTTCGTGAACATGTAAATAGACTGTGACAGCCACTCACCAATGAATGCAGTTGCTGTATCATCAATACTTTATATTTAGTTACTAAATTTTTAATTTAACTTTTAATACTGTTGTTATCGATGATAAATCGGTGACCAAGAAAAGTTTTGTTTGCGAAGGGGCGGGGGTCCAATTCCAAATTTCAGCAAATTTAAGAACTGAATTAATTAAGTTTGAAATATCAAGGGGTCCGCTCTCCTTAGATCCGCACCATTAATATGATAAATGCTTGTTTCAGTTACAAACTGATCCCTAAATATTGCCTTGGGCCTTAAAACCTGTAAGTTAGTCAACCGTCGAAGACTGCACGTGAACTTCATGAATTTCTATAAAGGTCAAATTTATATAATTTTATTTTGATTTGTGAACTGTTTTTCCCGATAAGCATACAAACTCGAAATAAGAATAAGTCATGCACAAATAAACGTATAAAATATATAAATTTTGTCCCTTTTTTACGCATATTAAGACTTAAAAGTTAACCTCAGTAAAATAGTTACTAAAGTGCGGACAGAATTTATTCCCCCTTATAGACCTACCATTAGCAACCGTGTGCTGTCAACTTGGTAACAGTATTTTTTGTCGACCTAGAAATTGAGAGAGAGAGAGAGAGAGAGAGAGAGAGAGAGAGAGAGAGAGAGAGAGAGAGAGAGAGAGAGAGAGAGAGAGAGAGAGAGAGATGTGGTTTGTGCATGCAATAAACTAACCATAACTTATAAGTCTCAGAATATCCCCGGAACAGTTGCGTAAAGTTATAAGACGGGTTTGAGGGCCAAGTAACGGAGTCCCTCTTTGCTTATAGCTCAGATCCACGATTCTAGGCACGGTCTGGACCAAATGGACCGCCGTCGCAAAGAAAAGAACACAGAAGTTGACGTGGTGTGCCATCACTAAGCCGCGCTTCTATATATTTTACTACTCTTTCGATGAAAAACCTGTACCTCTCGATTTGCTTCAGTTAACATTCAGCTGTTCCGTTCCGCAAAGCCAGTTTTTTTTTCACGCACACAGAAAGTTTTCACTTTCAGGTATCTTGATGTATAAAGTATGGCCTACGGGCCCAAAGAAACCAACTTAAAAACCATTGTTGCAACCCCTGTTAAAATAACACAACAGTGACTATTAAAATGAATTATATTAAAAGTGGTTTGCAAGGTATTTCATTGGAAGAACCCCTTCATACCACTTTTGAAATACAACTACTATCAATTTTTTTTACTCGTTGTTGGGAATGAATTTAATTCTTTTTAAATATTACTTTGAAATCACTATCGAAACACAGTTGGAAAAGAAAGAAGTTGTACATCATTTTTGCAAACTGCAATAAACACTTTAAGCCCCTTTCACAATTCGCGCACGAGCGGAAGCGACAAGATATTCGTGCGGCCGAAAAAAAAAATAGATATGGTTCGTAAACTGTTGCCAAAAATAGTTGCATATGAAATGTAAAGGCATTGAATCGCGTGTGGATGCGACTGCTGTACAATGAAAGCGAGTGTTGTAAGATTATGAGATAGGATCGCACGAATGACTAGATGATCTGACGATTGAACGTGCACCAATGCGATAGGACGTGCAGTGCTCGTCCAATCATGTGTTTCACCCCACGAATGCTCGTGCGAGTCAGAGTGGGTATATATACATGTACCGCCCGTTTCCGACACTTTTCAATAGAAATAGTTGAAAAGACCACCCAATAAAATAAGAAAAGCATCAGCCAAAATCAAGGTCAATTGTGGCCTGAAACATATATCCTTATACAGTGTATACTGTATAAGGGAACCATTCGCCCCGTTTTATTTCCGCTCATTTCACTGTTTTTATCAGTTAACGCATAAAGACTTAGCGAATTCCAATGTCTTATATTATCTCTCTTTTACCACAACATTGTTGGGGCGAGTTCTAGACAAGCCAAACCCGTAAGTAGAAGTAAAAATGTAACAGGGCGAAAATAACCCTGTATCCAGTAAATACTAGTGGCAAAGCATGAAATCTTGCAACAATCATAAAACGTTGCAAGATTACATGAGACACGTTGAGCAACAGTCTCATGATCGCACAGTAGATGCATAAACTGCTGTAATTTATTTTACGATCTTTAAAAGTTGTGCATCGCTCTTGCGAGTGCACAAAAGGTTGTAAAACATTCGTAGTAATTTTCGTGCGTTGCATTGCAGAAGTTCAGATCGCATTCGATAGCGTCTGAAAGGTTTGAATGTCCAGTATTTTGAGGAAACTTGACGCAACCACATAAACGCATGGAAAGAATGCGAGAGCTCGTGCAACGCATGCGATAGCACGCGAAGCCAAAACATTCCTATTGAAAAATTTTGTAAAGTGCTCGTGGGCCAATTTTGAAAGGGGCTTTATCTCACGAACATTTCCAAAAGTACAACTAAGGAGTAATAGACTTGTATATTTTAGGGTAATAACCTAGACTATGAAATTAATGTACCAATGTTAGGTTTTCACTGTTGTGCAGAAATAACCAATTCTTGCAGATTTACATACATATAACATTGATTTCATATTTTTCCTTTACCTTTCTCTTTCTATAGTTATTTCATGTTTTATGAAAATTATTAATTATTAGTACAAGGGTGAACACTTTGTAAGTTGCCAGGACTTCTATTCAACCCCCGTGTATATTGAATATACAATAAAATATGTATGTTCAAACCAATTAAACACAACTAATATTATAATAGAAATAAATCATGTCGTTAACTTTTAATCAGAGTGGGGGATATTAAATTGGAGTTTGTCCATCCGTCTGACCGTTCCCGTCTATTATTTTGTTTGTGTGTAACACTTTCGTTAATCACAACTGAAACAAATTATTTCAGTGGTTGATTATGAATTTCATTTTAAGAAATAATTTTCAACAACTATTAAAATACAAAAACCATGAAATAATTTATAATGTATCTTATTAAAATTATTATTATTGAAATACAGGTGACACTCAATGGCTCGAACTTCGATCTCTCAAAGTTCTTGATCTCTCGAAGTGAACTCACGGTCCCGATTTTTTTTTTATATAACTAAGCAAATTTAGTCTTGATATCTCTCGAAGTTCTTGATCTTTCGAAGTAAAACTTGGGTCCCGTGATACATATTTCATTATTTTTCACTCTTGATAACTCGAAGTGGTTGCTGTGTACACACGCGGCCGATCAAGCGTATAATTATAGCTCCGCGTGGACATACCTAGATGGTTGAGTGAACTCCTTGGGGCTAGCGTCGTAGTGTTAATTGGTTGATTACGTAAGTGACACTACCCCTTGCTTCCTTCAAAGGGTAGATAGGTAATTTGTAACTGATCTATTAATTTCAACAACTTGTGAAAGTTACGGTAAACTGTTCTTTATTTAAAATATTCGAACGTTATGATTAAGAAAACACAATATGATTAAATCAAAATTTTAACGGGAAAATATACTTAATAACCACAAAACTAAGTTCTGTATTGTTTAAATTGAAGTAATGTAGCACAAAATACATGTACGATTGAAATCATGTCCGACTGGCCTTCCATGTTATAAGTAAAAATTTCCGGCTACTATAATTTTAGAATTTAGGAAGACCATAATAGAAAGTTGTTACACACAGACGGAATGATGAACATAAAATGACATGCATTTCATTCACTATAATATTGAAATTCTTCATTTCAATAGTGGTTGTAATGAAACGCATCCTTTACCACTAATGAACTAATTTTTTTCAATAGTGGTCGTACTGGTATTTCAATCGTGATTGCAAAGTGATTCTAATTATAAATTACATTCATAACCACCATTAAGATAATCTATTTCAATAATGGTTGTATAACAAAATAATATATTATGAGGTATTTAAATGTTTGTAATATTTGTTGCAATTTTTTCTTAAAATAAAATTCATAGCTAACCACCATTTCTTTCTGTTGTGATTAAGGAAAATTTTACACCCAAACAAAATAATAGACGAAAGACGGTCAGACGGATTGTCAAACCCAATTATTATCCTCCCAATCTGATTAAAAGTAAACGACAGTATTTAGTTCTATAGTTGTTGTGTTTAATTGGTTTGAACATATTTTATTGTATTCTTAATATATAAGGGTTTGAAAAGAAGTTCTGGCAACCCACAAAGTGTTCACACTTGTACTACTAATAATTAAAAATTTTCATAAAATATGATATAGCTATAGAAAGAGAAAGGTAAAGAACGTAAAATATGCAAGTCTATAATACCTAGATTTTGTATTTGAAATTGTTCGTTTGATAAAGTGTTTCTTGCACTTGAAAATAGTTAGCAAAAATGATATACAATTTCTTTCTTTCCAAATGTGTTTTAAATGTGATTACAGAGTAATATCTATATAGGAATTTATTACCAACTACACTTGAAAAAATAGTTTTAATAGTAGTTGTATTTCAAAAGTGGCTGTATAGTGATTCTTATAATGAAATACATCCCCAACCACTATTGAAATAATTAGTTCAATAGTGGTTTTATTTCATTAGTGATTGCAAAGAGATTCTTCTATTGAAATACATTTCCAACCACTATTAAAATGATTTATTTAAATAGTGGTTTTATTTCAGTAGTGATTGCAAAGAGATTCTTCTATTGAAATACATTTCCAACCACTATTGAAATGATTTATTTAAATAGTGGTTTTATTTCAGTAGTGATTGCAAAGGGATTTTTCTAATGAAAAACATTCCCAACCATTATTGAAATAATTTATTTCAATAGTGGTTTTATTTCAATAGTGGTTGAAACAAACCATATTCAAAAGGTAAAATGCATGAATTGTTCTTTACTGAATAAAAGCATATCTGAAAATTTTAGCAAGATCTGATGGTCTCTGATACAAAGTACTTGAGGTCAAGACCACGTTTTTGTTAACACATCAAAATAAAGTGAAATAATTAAGCATGTTTTACATTGGTGCCACATATAATGTATATACAGCTAAAGAGTTGAGTAGAATTAGGCAATGACTAATTGGACATAACCCCAATGACGGTATCATTGAGTGACCTTGTGATCCGAAATTTTAAACAAAGAGGCTTGAAATTCACATCTGCCTTGTTAAATAAAATTTTTAAGATATGGTTTGTTTAGCTATAAACTAATGTTTTGTAAAGAAAAAAAATCATTTTACCTTTTTAATTTGTTTTAGTTCCCTCGTTTTTCTTTAGTACAACTTCTCTACAAAAAGAGATCAAAACAGTCTAAAAAATGGCCGCAACCATCGATCCTTAACACATAAGAGGGTAGTTTAAATATATTTTATTGCTTTGAAACAATGCTTTTGATTTGATCTTCAAAATGATTAGACACAATTCCTTGACAAATTCAAAATTACAACTCAGTGAAATGCAAAATGTCTTATAAAAATGTATATGAACTAACTGTGTATGAAGGCAGGCTTACTATACGTATGCATAGTTATTTGATGAACAAAGTCAAAATGCAAATAAACTTCTAATAAATAACTCAACATATACACGTAACAAAACTTCTAGATGTTCACCCTCATAAATAGAAGAAAAAAAAGTTGGAAATTACAAAATAAGATAATCTGAGATTTTTCAACATTTTGTAACTGATATGTATTTTCATCTATAGCACAGATAAAAAAAGACACTGACAATTGAAAGCAGTTACTCGTAACGAACTTTTAAAACAATAAATTAAATTGTTATTTTTCTGCGCATCCTTAAAATGATTGGAATTTTTTTTGTGTGATTGATATTAGTCTATAGTGATTGTTTCAAAAGAAAAGAACTTTAAAATGACCAATAAATAAATAAATAATGAAAAAACGACAATAACAAATCGTGAACCATCTCAAAAATCCATAAAACGAAATACAAATTCAAAGCAGAGCAATTTACACGGACCTCCAAATAGATAGAAGTAGGATCAGGTGCCTAGCTAGGAGGAGTGAGCATCCTCTGTTGACCGGTCACAACCGCCGTGTGCTCTTTGTCATAATAGGGGAAACAAATCGGAAAAGTCCGTAGACAATTAGGTGATTTTAATTATGGTCCAACAATTAGTATGAAAAACGTCAGTCAGCATGCGACCCAGGGAAGATTATACTTGCTGACAAGGTCGTTGTATCGACCATGGAACTTACGAAAAAATGACATCAAGCGAGACTGTTGATAGTCCTGTTTTATCTCCTTTTTTTCAGTAGCTTGCTTCGTCTTAGAAACTGAAATACGAAGAGCATGCCCTTGCGTATCGAATCAACTGAGAGACAAAAACACCATATGCAGGTGATGAAGGTTTACTGCTACATAAGTAAGGTGAGTCGACTATAGAAAAATTGAAGTCATCTCGTTTATCATAAAGTTTTGTTGTTAGGTTACCATCAATGTCCATGTCTAGTAAAATATCCAAATATGAAACAGATGACGCAGACTCTGTGGTGTCTTTTTTTTCAAGTTCACTGGGATATATCGAGTCAACGTCAGTATGGAAATAACAATTGTTAATTGAAAATACGTCGTCGAATGTTGAGTTGAAGGCCACAGCGAGTGATATATTTTTTTTCACGTACAATTTTTTTTAATAAATTCGGCTTCATAAGAAACAAAAATAGATATGCTGAAAATGGAGCACAAATAAATCAGGTGAACATCAGATTTGTTGGAATATGGGTATATATAATGTTCCTATGACAGTGTGTTCTCACTATATATCTACTATTCTTTTAATTTGTGTAAATGTTTTAATATTTTGCAAGCCGAAAGAAACAGTCTTTTAATATAATGTGTTATAGAAGAAACATCTTTTCCATCGGCAACCTTAAAAAAAGCCTGAAAGCTCTAAGCGAAATTCAACCTAAAGGGAAGCGTTCGTGATATTTAGCAAAGGTCAAGGTCTCTGGTTGCAACCAGAGTCAAGATCATTATATTATTCTTAACAATTCTGAACTACAGTTATCAAAGTATCAGGCTTGTGAACTGCAGATCTCTAATTCAGTTCGCCTGGGGCATATATTTACATACTAGCAGTTCCGAGTCTTTGTCGCTGATAACTCTACAAATAGTTTTTGTACTGTAAAATCCAACAAATTCAAATAATATACCGTATATCCGTTTTTTTCGCTTGTCACAAAATTTGCGAAAATTGTGAAAATCTGTACCAATTTTAATTTGCGGCAGTCACTTTTTACGATTTAAAAGGTTTGTTATAAAAAATGATACAGGATATAATTTTTGCGTATTCCAATACTTGCGATATAAAAGATTTCGCGAAAAAATTTCCGGATATATGGTATTGTTGGGGCGGGATCAGGGTTTGCATAATTAAAAGAAATGGAAATTTCCAAACTATGTCAATAATCTAATATTTAATAGTATAACAGCTGAAATTATGTAAATATCAGCGTTATAGAACCATTCTTTGAATATCATAATTATAGTGATACTTTCGGGCTTTACTGGATTTGACCACTCCCGACCGAAATGATCACCTCAAAATACTCAAAGAATGATTCCTTATTTCTTTAATTTATAGTGAATTAAATTTCTTAAAAAACCTGTCTATCCAAAATTGCACATATTTTCCTTTATTTGATGTCTCATGCTAACCTTCACAATCAAGTGAATTTCTGTTGATTTAAGAAAGTATTTCCAAAGTGTTGCGAACCACATTAAGGGGCAAAGGACATACATCACGTGACTATCATTACAATGATGCTTTGATGTGTTAACTCTATTATGACGTCTTAATTGATTTGATTGTATATTGCTATGATGTCATTTATTCATTGTGACGTAGTAAACGGCTCTAAAGTTATCATTGTCAAAACATGAGCTGGTGGAAATTTGACATTTTTAATTGTAGAATTGTAAATGTACAAAATCTTAAGTGGTAAATGTAATCAGATATCTATTCTGATAATGATATGTTCATGTTAATTGATAAATCTAAATAATGCATTAATTTTTTTATGGTCTCAAACAGAATTAGTAAAAAAAAAGTCACAATTCCAGAATAATGGGTAGGGGTCATTCCTAATGAAGTATCTCTCTTAAATGCCTAGAAAGTTGCCATGAAAATTTTATGTTTAACATGTAAAGCACATGCTTAAGTTGATATATGAAATTTTTAAAAAGATTTCATTGATAAATTTGTATGTGCCATCATATTTTGTTCAAATTTAGAATCAGAAACTTCAAATTTGAAGTGCTAATTTCAGCAATCTATTGATAAAATTATGATATTGCTATGTAAAAAAAAGAAATATTGTAAACAATTTGAAATTTGTTTTTCGTTCTCAAAATTAATAAATATGATTTGGAAAAATATTTCCATCAACTTGAATAATTATTGAGAAAATTGAAATTGTTACACAAAATTCATAATGCCAGAAATAGGGGATAATTCCTATCAAAATATCCCCCTTCAATGGAAAGAAAGTAGTCATGAAAATGATATACATTGTATGTTGTTGTAGACATCTTAATTTAAATGTGTTACAAAGAAAAAAAAAATCATTGACAAATAATTTTTACACTGCAACCACCTGTTTTCCACCTGTAGGTATTGATATGCTTTAACTACATTTAAAATAAAGTAAACATTATATCAGGTAAATTTCACTACATAGTTGTACAATTACAGAACGTTACACATAAGGACGGCAGCCAATAAGTACAAATAGATTGCAAAGCAGGTGACCATGGCAGCGGCGTTTGTTTTGCTAGGTTCGTCATCGTATGTCGCGAAGACGCGCGCAGGTCCTCCACTTCCGTCAGCAATATTCAGAACCGGTATGTAAATAGTGCTTCCGCTTTCCGGAACGTTATCCAGATTGGCCACATTTTCGATCCCCACGACTCTGTTTTTCCCCAGTATCGTGTGGCATGGGAAAGTCGAACTCATTCCGTAATCTGTGGAGGGCGTGTCTACTCCAACAGCATTGATTTGGCGCTTGTTTATCAACCATGTGACGGCGTCCTCATGCCAGCTTGGGAAGTGAAATGAAGACTCATTGGAAGGTTTGGGGGACCCAAACACGAGTGTTATATTCGGGTACTTACTCGACCAACCGGAATTCATTATGGCGACAGCACGTCGTGGCATTTCTCCGTATTTCTTCTCCCACATCAATAAGTCGTCAACAGTGACCCTTAAAGAAGGAAGGGAAGAAATGTGATTGTAAAAATGACCTACTGGTACAAATGAAACAAATCTAACACTTATGAAAGGTTCAATTTCGCTTACTTTAATAAATCAATCATGCAAAAAATAAAACAAAGTGCGTTTCACTTGCTTAAAAAAGAAAACCAATATCTGAATTAAAATTTAAGCGTTCAATAGTGGATTTACCTTAGTCAAGTATACCTTTATCGACACAAATGGAAAAAAAAAACTTGTCAGGATTTTCTATTTTCCATACTACATCAGTGTAAAAAAAGAAAATATTTTAACTTTGTGTTTTAATATTTGTGTCGTTTTAAATATTTGGCCATGTTGGTTGAAAAAAAAATCTTCATGGAAATTTGGTAGTTATTGGATTGATATTTTTTTGGCAATAAAATCAGGTTTTTGCCAAAAACTTCATCTGTTGAGGATTGATCCTCCCAACTATATCTAAAAAGTCACAGATGTCAGAGTGAATAATTGTAGAAGCGTCCTTTACAACTTTTGCTACCTGTAATCCGGATCGGTTGCGGCCTTGGACTTGACATTTATAATGACTCCTGCTCCATACAAGTTTTCTATGGGAATTTGATCGGTTTTCCACATTCCTTGTACTGTATGAGCGGGTGCGTCTATGTGAGTACCCATGTGTTCAGGCATCGCAAAGTGGTTGTTTTCCAACCTTTGAAAAATAATATAGAAATCTTTTTACAATCATTTTCATAAACTGCTTTATTTCTTGTCTCCATTTTGCAAAAGAACTTGCAAATAATGACTATTTAAACAATGAAATGCTTTCTTTGGTGATGAATCCGGGAAATGAAGATGGCGACGTTGCAGAATTTTTCTCTGCAATGATCGATGGATTCCTTCATACCTTCTTATTGTTTATATTTACTTCTTTATTTTAACAAATTAATCAATTGGTTGTAAAAAGTAAGTAAAATGAACTAAATTATTGTAATATACATCAGGACGTTAACTAAAAGAAACAGCTAAATTCGAAATTCGTATTTTGAAATTTCGAATTCGAGTCTGACATCATCATGATTATTTAATGCAGTCTGTAATTTTTCTTAAGTCGCTTTAGGTTTCGACCAATCGATAAACAGGGCGTGTAGATTTCTGTCTGGCTGTTTCTATAGACTATTAGTTAACGATGTTTCCGTAATAAAAGGACGGAATCATACTAGGTAGATGTAAATTTTTACATTTAAAGTATTTTATATTTTTCAGTGTCTTAATTTATTTTCATTATCTTCAAGCTAGTAGTTTATTTATATAAGGAATCATTCTTTGAGTACTATGAGATCCTAAATTCGGTCGAGGGCTTTATTATAGATTTGACATTGCTCCGACCGAAATTATTACCTGTCTCGTAATATTCAAAGAATTACATATGTATTCCTCGTTACTTATATTTATATCATTTCCAATTTTAACACTTTAAAACATATTAAATTAAAGCCACTATTCTTTTCATGTAGCCCATGATCTGTATTACTACGCGGCGCAGCCAATACCTTTTTCGGTTATGCTATAAGACACGCCCATTTTGTGTCGCTCATCTTTCATGAAGTGATTGGTTTTTAGAGTTCAAAATTGATTTGTTATGTTATCATAGACAAAAACAGTTGAAAATGTAAATGTATGCAATTCAAAACAAGACAGCGTGTTGTATCACATTTTGCGCAATGGATATCAGTCCACGGACCCTGGAATGTTTAACGGCTTAGTCGTGCGTTTTGGGGGAAAATAGATACCAATCTGACTATAGGAAAAAATACAAATTCAGCGTTTGTGTTTCCTTTTAAATCAGCATACAGTTTGCAGACAGTAAAAAATCTTTTAATGATAAAAATAAACGTTTTGTTTTACTATATTGGCACGTGGGTAACAGTATATGTTATCTGTTTATAAAAAGGGGGAAAACCTCCGTTTTAGATAAGCCCTTTGGCACAGAAACTGTCTCTGTTGAAACAATACTTTGTATGAACAAAAAAGTTTTAATTTTAGTTTGTTCGTCCAACGAGGCCATAGATTGGGGCTCGATACACTTAATATTAATTCTTCAATTTTTTCTATTTTTTTTCTATTACTATTTGAAGTGGGAAAAATGCTTATTAAGAACTAAAATAAAAAAAACCCATTGAAATCACACGTGTGCCTATTTAGTTATTTATGTGACAATATAAATGTTTTATTTTTAAGGCAAACGGATAAGTAACGTTTTGTTGTAATCTACGTTTAAGTAAAGATTAAAATGAGGTTGTCTTTGCATGGTAAATAAAGTAGTGCAAGGCGCAATGCGTGCGCTGATAGTAAAATTTGCCGTATGCCGGATATAGACACAATTGTGATCGGCCGCAGGAGAGACTGGGACTCGGACAAATCAAATTCAGTATGAATGGCTCATCGCATGCAATAAAGCTTTGTTTACATTTTGTCGGCGACCTAATTCTCTGAAATATCAAGGATACATCGGGCCTACTTTATGCATTGATCAAGGTTTGTGAAGCATGAAGTCAATGTGTGACAAAGAGGGAATTTCTGACTCTCTAAATATTTCGGCGGGGAAGATACCGTCAGTCTTTGTATACATGTAAATAGATTGTTAGAACCATTCACCAATGAGTTCAATTGCTGTTTCATCAATAATTAATAATTAATTATTAGATTTTCAAATGAACTTTAAAAATCGTTGCTATCTGTGAAACCTAAATCGCCGATCCAGAAAAGTTTACCAGGAGGAGGGGTGTAAGATCAAAATTTGTTTTTCCGGATTAGGGGTGTCCGATGCCAGATTTCGGTAATTATATTAAGTTTAAAATACCTAGTGGTCCACCCTCCTTAGATCCGAATTATTAGTATTAATATGATAACCCTTGTAAAATCACAAACTGTTCCCTGAATATTGCCTTGGACCTTACGGTACTGATCAGACCCAACCTAACAACCCGGGTTTACTTGCTAGGTGTACTCTGGGTTGACTCTGGGTTTACTTTTTGAAAATTTCGGTCCGCTCGGGGTTTACTTTGGGTTTACTCGCGGTTTATTTTTGGGTTTACTTGCATATTGCTTTTGAGGTCAACAGTACGCACTGAAGTGTGTAGCAGACCCGTCTTTTATCTTACCATCCTACTGCATGTAATTTCTGCCCCTTGTATATTCCGAATACACACTAAGCGTCTGTTTTCAAGGGTATACTTTTAACTGGTTTTCTCCCTGTGTCCACTCTGGGTTTACTTTTGGCATACTCTGGGTTTATTCTGGGTGTACTCTAGTAAACCCGAAGTAAACCCAGAATAAACCCAGAAAGTAAACCCAGGGTTTAGTTGGGCTTTACTTTCTGTTAGGTTTGGTCTGATCGGTACTGTATATATATTTATAAATTTCTTTACACGGCGGGCGTAAAAATTTATATGACAACATGGCGGACGTAACGTTATTTGAGTTGTTTTTTACACAAACGTTCAAACATACCTTTAATTTTTAAGCCCTAAAATATTTAGAGTGACCCCCCTTTGCCCGTGACGTAATAAACCGATCTTATTAAATGGCAACCAGACAACTGACGAGAAATAGTACAAAATTAGAAAATAACCCTATTTGTTTAATTGTTATATATTATCTGTTGTTGTTTATATATCAAACTTTAGGTCCTCGACAAAACAAAACACTTATTAGGTTTTTTACTGACTGTTTACAGATTTTTGTGGGGTCGTTAAGTCCATAGAAGGCTCGGCTATATAATAATGATAATAATAATAATAATAATTATATATATATATATATATATATATATATATATATATATATATATATATATATATATATATATATATATATATATATTCTTTTTGCACGCATATTAAAATTACTTTAAAAGTTAACCTCATAAAAAAAATCTTCCAATGTGCGGGCAGAGTTTTATTCATTTTTTTTTCGACCTAAAAATTGAGAGAGTGAGAGAGCATGGAGTTTGTGCATGCAATAGACTAACCATAACATAAGTCTCAGAATACCCCCGGTACAGTTGCGTGAAGTTATAAGACGGGTTTCCAGGCCAGGTCATGGAGTCCTTGTTTTGTTTATAGCTCAGATTCACGATTCTTGGCACGGTCTGGACCAAATGGACCGCCGTCGCAAAGAAAAGAACACAGAAGTAGACGTGGTAGGCCATCACTAAGCAGCGCTTCTATATATTTTACTACTCTTTCGATGAAATCGTGTATCTCTAGATTTGCTCTATTTAACGTTCACATGTAAATGTAAACTCTTTTTCACGCACACCGAGCCTTAGCTAGGGGATAGAAAATACGCAACGAGTTCGATAAAAATCATATTCCATTGTTAATGATGAGAGAACCTTTTAAAGACACGTATATGTATTTTGTTAAAAATCAATCTTTTCGATATTTAAACATTTTAATTGTGATCCGGACAACACATTTACTACATGACCTCGACAACATACGAAAAGAAAAAAGTGCCTTTAAGATTAACAAACAAGTATTTGATTTCTTAACATGATATTGAATATTCATCACAAGATTTAAGAACATACACCGCAAAATTATCGAATATACATCGTAAGATTTAGAAAAATTCATTACAAGATTTTGAACATCCATCATTAGGGTTTAAACATACATCAGAAGATATTGAATATACCTCAAACTATTTTCTTATAAAGCAACGTTTTTCATGCGTTATACCCCAACCTGGATTACAAAATGTTAATTAAATCAGTTTCTGCAAAGACATGCTGGAACGCGTTTTGAACAAAAATAATATTACAACTTCTGCACCGGTAAGTACTATCCAATAAAAGATGAAACAAAACAGACTGGAATCAAGGCAAAGCCAAATTCCCAACCAGAACCGTTATTAAGTAAAATAAAGTTTATTGCTCTGTTCTGAATTGTAAAACTTTGAAAATTACACATAAGACGACAATGTTTTAGGATGATTGAATTGACTAGTTGCGTATTCAATCCAACATTATTAACTACCTTTGTTTAATACTCTTAACAAAAAAAAAATGATAACATACTATGTTGAGCATTTGATGATATATTACATGGACTGCTAGGACATATTGCGTTTGGCGGATACAAAATTGCTGTGTTGACGTTGTAATTATCCTGCACGGAATTTTAACTTTAGGAGACTGGGTGGTCTTCAACTCAACCATTAGATCTGTTGTATACTTTGACAAATACTTAATGAAGAAAAATTAAATAGTTTGCTTTAAAATTTGATTATTTTCCTATATCCTTTTACCAAATATTTTGCATTACAAGATTAGGTGATCAAAACAGTATAAGAATAGCCATGACCATGACTCCCTTTTAAAGAAGACGCCCACTCACATGGCATTTTCAACATTAAGGTATATATAACGTTTTATTATATCTCTGTGAATATTTTCTATGTAAAATTGCAACGAATAACCACGATATTCTATCTAACCGTTGAATAGTTTCCGTGATATCTTTCCGTGTTAAATAGTCATCGAAACAATTCACCGGAGGCATTCGATTTCCCGCCTTCTTCTTTTTTTTTTTTTAACTCGGAACACCTTTGACGTAATCCGATCGCTACATTAAGTCCGATAACTCTAATTTGTTTATCGTCATGAAATTCTGCATCGCGGACAAATAACGTTTTTTTTTTCATTATAATAAAATACCTATTCACAGACTATTTGGACGATAGCAAGTTTTTTGTCTCCCTCAACAGCAACTATTTTCCTCGGCTTCGCCTCCTAAATAACTGCTCTCTTGGGGGACAATTTACTTTTTATCGTCTTTTTCTTGTCTATCGTTATTTTGACATTGGATCTGATAAATGGTTAAATTTACCATTCACACATACATATTTGTTAGAAGTAGAGAGAATTGCACGATAAAGAGAGTACATTTATACAAACCATGAATTGTCATAAAATCCTCGGTAAAGCACGGTGAATTGATACGGAGGGTTTCCAGGCCAGGTAAGGGAAGCATTATTTAGTCTATGGCTTAAATCCACAATTCTAGGAACAGCTTGGACTAAACTGACCAAAGCAACCATGCAGAAGAGAACATTGCTTATACAATTTTTAGACATCATATCTAAATCCTTTCCTTCTCCTTTTTTTTAAAATCAATGTAGCGGTATCTTCTCTCACCTGTACAGGTAAGTTTAATTTTAAATATAATGAATTCAAGCATGAATGATGAAAACATTCCATTCAATAATCAGAAAGAAATTTTTTTTATAGCCAAAAAAAAATATCTGACCTAATAAGGAAACGTGTTATTCATGACATTTCTGTGTACTGAGACATGAAAAAATAGTTAGGTTTGCAAACTTAAGGGTTGAAATAAAAATCAAAGAAAGCAAATTTATCTTTTTGATAAAAGGCGGATCATAACAGATGGTAGGAGAGATCCGGGTTCAGTAAACCTATTGGGTGTGGGAATTTTAATTAATGTATGACCAGGTCTACATTAAAAGGCCATGATACGATGAGTTTAATATATCAATTCTTAAGCTGCAAAACTGTAAAACAAATGTATAATAAGCAGACTGACAGAGCTACGGCATTCTATCTACATTTTAGTTACTTTTTCAGAGCTGCATTCTGTACTAGAGAAATGTGCATTAGTTATTAATAATATACATCTACAGATATTTGATTGATTCTGTATGCCAATGTCTTATCCCCTGAATGTGAGATATCATGCTGACATGATCATCCAATTGTTGTTTAACACAAACTATCCATGATAACGGTCAATGCCAGACCACGTATTACTAGTATTTGGTGTTTTCTCATATACTATTAATGGAAACACTGTAAAAGTTTTTTTCGAAGATACTTCATTTTTGTCTTATACCGCGGTTTTAATTTTTATAAAACTATCAACCACGCAAGTTTTGGAAATTTTTCCAGTTATGCATATGAAAAAAAACCCCGTAAATACATTGTATAACAAAATTTATAAATCGTACCATCGTACAAATGTATAAATTTGAAGTGATGTGCATGTACAAGAAAACGAAGTTTTTCTTAAATGAATGGATCAACAAGCAAGCATCATCACAAGGAATAAAAATTTATTGTAGTTTATTATAGTGTATTGGCGTATACATTACATGCATTGTCTTAGCATAAATTTAACAGTAGTTAATAATAGTTGTTGGTACCGTTGGGAGGTGGGTTATATAAATATAGAGTATAAAGTGAAAGAAAAAATATCAAAAAACAAACAGAAAGTAATGTTATAAACTGAATTTACGCTTATTTAGTCTGATGGTTAAGTTATCCCCCTGGTTAAAATATTCGTAAACATATTTACCATGTTTTCTTAGCGAATATAGAGTCAAAATTAAGTAAGTCACAAGATTTTACCATACTTGGTCGTACATCGACGTATTTCTTGATATATAATTTTCTTAACAAACCTATACCTAAAAAAGCTCACCGGGATATGAAGTTGGTTGTTCACGTGATCAAATTCTGTGAAGCCCGAAGGACACTCGGTAGATTTGATCACGTACCAACCAACTTCATATCCCGGTGAACTTTTTAACATTGCTGTTTAATCTTATATTCACGTTTGAAAAAGAAAAATCGCCAGAACTGTTAAAATTACCGATATTTTAAGTTTAATCCAAGCGACAAGCAATAAGCGCTGCTGTGATTGTGACGTCTTGAAAAAGTTCATGCAGAATTGAACGTTTTTGCTATTTAACAGGTTCATATAAGGAAAAATATTTGCAGATGTAAATATATAACCGTGAAAGGTAAGCCTTTTTAATTTCTACCCGTAAACTTTGGTGAAATCAATTAGACCAATCTTATAAAAATAAATATAGATAAAACATTTTTTTTCATTAACCGACTCCGGGTAATACCACAAATCACTAAAACCATTTGACAAAGTGTGTTCTTGACAAAACAAATCCAGCTTGATAACATGTTTTTCAAGTCATATTCATAAATTGTTTTTAAAGACAATTTTGGGAGCGTAAATGATATACACATGTACACCTACATGAAGAATTATATGTACATGTATCTTTAGAAAAAGTATATATTTGTAAAATGCTTACCTTTCACCTTTATATATATACATTTGCAAATATGTTTCCTTATATGAACCTGTAGAATAGCGAAAACGTCCAATTCTGCATGAACTTTTCATGGCGTCATGACGTTACAATCATAGCAGCACTTATCGGTTGTTGCCTGGCTTATTGTAAACCTAAAATATTGGTAATTTCAATTTTAAATTATGTTATATATACGGGTATGCGGGTACTTTCAGTTATACCCCAATTCTTTATGATGCATAAACCTGTTTTATTGCCTTGAGGAAGACTTTTAAAAAATTAAAAGAACATACAGTCACTACATTATACATAACTTAAGTAGCTAAAGGAATAAGATTGCAGTTATATTAAAAGGTATTTAAAAATACCAACATTAAAGACAGCTGTAAAACGTACAGTGTATAACATCAGGTTTTCTATTTCCAGAAAAATGTACCACTAAATTACAACTTTACACACGAAAACGGCTACAAATAAGTGTACATAAACCATGGAGGTAGTAACCATGGCAGCGGCGTTTGTTTTGTTAAGTTCGTCATCAAAGGTTGCAAAAACGCGAGCAGGTCCTCCGCTTCCGCCAAAAAGGTTCAGGACCGGAATATAAATCGTACTTCCGCTTTCCGGAACGTTATCCAGATTTGCCACGTTTTCAATTCCAACAATATTTTTTTGTCCCAGAATCACGTGACATGGCATGTTTGTTGTCTGTCCGTAGTCTGTGGAGGGCGTATCCACACCTACAGCGTTGATTTGACGCTTGTTTATCAGCCACGTAACCGCATCTTCGTGCCAACTTTGGAAGTGAAATGAGGAAACATTGGAGAGTTCGGGGGACCCAAACACTAGGGATTTATTTGGGTACTTGCTCGACCATCCGGAATTCATTATTGCGACAGCATGTCGTGGCATTTCTCCGTATTTCTCCTCCCACATCAATAAGTCGTCAATAGTGACCCTCAAATTATAACAGTAAATAATGCTTGTTAACTGACCTACTTGCACACATTGTAGGGTTTAGTTTTGTGGAATAAAAACAATTACATGCAATTTTTAAAAAAAGTCATTTTACGACCATGAACCAAATTAAAATGTTCAAACTATATTGATCCAATGATTCGTCTGTTGAAAATTTTTTGTCAGGATGTTTGGCTAGCTGCAATAATATAGCCCTCTCCGATATTTTATATCTGATGTTTACTGGAGAGGGCTACAATTCCACAGGATCTCTGTAACGGTGCAAAAAATAATTTTTTAATGCGGCTGACTTCGGTCTGTAAAGATCAATTTTATATTTGACTTCCTTTAGATAAAATGATTTTTTAATTCAGGTTGAACAAATTAACCGTATATAAATCAAAACCAGATTAAACACATCAGCATGTTTACCAGTCGTCTTTTCAGCTGCCATGACAGTTCTCGCGTGATTTTATGGTATGTACGCTTAGAGTTTTGATGGGCTTGATAACGTGAATGTCAATGTAAATAATCGATCTTACCTCGTTATATCATTAAAACATCATTTAAGGAAATTATGTTTAAAATAGGGGAATTCCTATATTTAGTTCAAGATCCGCTCCTGAATTCTCATTGGCTCTCCCAAAATAAAACTGGTCAAGGTCAGTAAACATGGCGGACAAATTCAACTTTCGTTGTTGTCATATACGAAAAATAACCGATATATGGACTATACTTGATATTTTTGGATTAATTTATGCCATAGACATCTACAACGTTTGAGTTCAGGTAAGAAATGCAAATGTTATCGTCATTTGTTGAATCACTCCCGCACTTGCACCATTACGGATATCCTATGGAATTGTACCCCCCCCCCCCCCAGAAAAAAAAAATCGGGAGAGGGCTACATTATTGCAGCTAGATGTTATGTTTGGCCAGCTCAATTTTGAAAAGGTTTTGGGATAATTTTACAATTCATTAATTTTTTCAATCTTGCAAAATAGCCAGAAATAGATAATTATGTTGTGCCTAAAATTGTACAAAAATTCATCGCAGCTACAAATCCATATATATTAAGCAATCAAAATCAATTGCGCAATTCTACACACGTTTTGTAATTGAAATTTTATTTTGAGGTTATATATATACCTGTAATCTGGATTGGTTGCGGCTTTGGACTTGACATTTATAATGACCCCTGCTCCGTACAAATTTTCCATAGGAATTTGATCAGCCGTCCACCCTCCTTGCGCTGAATGAGCGGGTGCGTCTATCTACGTGAGTGCCCATGTGTTCCGGCATTGCGAAATGATTGAATTCAAACCTTTAATAAACCTCAAATAAAACAATTCACTGCTCTTTTAAAGTGCTTGTTTACAAAAGAACTTGCGATTGTTTTCCATATTTCAAACAGGTGCCGGCATGGCAAAGTAAGTGTTTTCAAGACTTTTGATACGAGAAAGATACCTAATTACAATCGTTTTTATATATTTTGTTAACGGTGTCTAATTGTATTTATTACCATATTAAATGCAAAACTTCAACGCCTTACATTTATCCTCTATTTACAGTAGTTTAATAAACTTGGGCACCGCTAAGCGGATCATCCCCTCGCGATATAAATTATTGTGTGGGGGATGCATTATTTAGGAATATATAGTTATGTAAATGTAAATGAGGAGACCACATTCTACTTACCCTCCTTTACTACTTACTTTGCTTCTTTTGTATTTACCTGTACCAGATCTAAATCCAAAAAATATCAAGTTGTTGATTTGAACTGCTTACTTTCACTTTGGTTTCACAGAAGAAAAGCGGAAGTAGTTATTGTCAAGTCGTACATAACATTTGTTTAAAATTATGTTTTTTTAACGATATATTAAAAATTACTCAACTAATTAACTTGAAAATTAACAGGGTTTGTCCTTTTACCAAGCCAAATAAGTGTACGACGTTTGATACATATCCATGCAAGGGGTTTCTTTTAAACTTGCTTCCAAACTGAACACACATATACACACACACGCACAGCATCGACGCAATATCCCCTTCGCAACAAGGTGCGCTAGGGGATAATTAAGAGCTAAGGAATCATGCTTTCCATATTAGGAGGTGATCAAATGTGGTCGGTGGTGATCTAATCCAATAAAGCCCAAATGGAGTTTGGAAATATTTGATCACGCCCAATCCTATTTGATCATTTTATTATATTCAAAAAAATGTTTCCTTACTACTTATATTGTAAAAGTTTAAGCAATTATACTTTTAACCATTACAAAAAAGTCATAAATGACGTGTTTTGGACCAAACATTACAAAATTGATTCGTAGTGTTATCACACACATACGGAAGCGTATAAGTGCCACATATGCACTTCACATTTTTTTATTTTTCACACTTTAATCTGTAAATTTTACACTTGTTTAAACCATGCATTGCTCAACAGCCGAAAAATTTATAACTATAAATTAAGACTTTTGGCCAATAAGCTAGTGAGAGATATTTTTGATTTCGGGGGGGGGGGGGGGGGGCTAACCATTTTTTCAAAACAGTCTTTTATCCGACCTTCATATTGGGACAGGGATAAAAAAATCTAATAAGATTTGACTTAAATAACAAAATTTAGATAAAGGACGTCCTTTACACCCTCTTACTGGTTTAATAAAATCATTGTAATCATTTTCTACTCAGCTGCAACAAAAAAGAATTAAGGCCGTGTTCATGTATAAATCATCCGATTCAGTTTAAATTTTTCATCCCTTTTCAAAATATCCAGCAATGTAGTTTTATTTCTTTTTCAATTATAAAGTATAGGTTAAAATAACAAACTAGACACGATCTCGTAACGAGTAACGAGTAGGTCTTCCGTTCAATTTTGAAACGATACGATTAAAGTATCAATGAAATTTCAGAATTTCCCCTCAACCCCTCCCTTTAAGATAAAGTATACGATTGTCAATATCGTTTAAAATGTTTTACAAAGTGTTAAGCTTTTTCACATTCAAGATTTAAGATTTTAGTTCCTTAAAATCCCTTATTACGTCATCAATGGGTGTGGCAATGAGTTTTTCAAACTGATATTGTTACGATCAACAACTTAATTGCTATAATGCATTACAAAATCTTGATCGTTTTTAAGGTATGTGTAATAGACTTTACGCGTATCTTTGCCCCTAATTTCAGGAGCTAGCCCCTTTTCGTGGGGTTATTTGAAAGATCTTATGAATACTAACATTTTTTGTTCTTACACTCATCTAAAATTGTTGATTATTTTTGAGATACAAATGATTGACTATTTTAGGAGCCAGCCCTCTAGATCCTTAATGGGAACAGACACTGGTGTTCTGATTAATGTAATCGATTAGAATCATAAATGCAAACGTTTTCTCCTCTACAATGCTTAACAAAATATGTCTCCTTCTCTTGATATATTGCGTCAAAGTTTAAGTACGTTGGCCCCTCAAAATCCCTAATTACGTAAAAAAATTGACGTGGCAATGATTTTACCTGATAGATATTGTTACGATCAACAACTTTGCTTCTATAAAATTATACAAAGTCTTTATCGTTTTTAAGTTATTTGTAATTCCGTTTTAAACGGAAGACCTTAGAATGAAACAATTCGGACACGATGCACATGTATATACAAAAAAATAGATTCAACATTTCAGTATTATAAGAGAGAGAGAGAGAGAGAGAGAGAGAGAGAGAGAGAGAGAGAGAGAGAGAGAGATATTATGTTGATGTCCATGCAATAAACCTACCATATTTTATAAGTTTTAGAATATCCCCGGAACAGTTGCGTAAGGTTATAAGACGGACTTCCGGGCCAACCGATGGTGTCACCGTTTTGCTTATAGCTCAGATCCGCGATTCTAGGCAGAGTCTTGACTAAAGTGCTCATCATAGCAAAGAAAAAAACACAAAGATTTACGTGACGTTCCATCTTATTCACAAAGCCTTGTCCTTTTTTCTCCATTCTTTCGATAAAAACTGGACAAATTATCAACTTTGACAAAAACTGATTTCTTATTCTCAAACAGGTTTACATAACTTGATGTGCCTTAATTATGTACAACGGGAACCTAAAGATGCCAACTTAAATCTGACACGAACCTTGAGATTTTTCTAGACTCAATTGCACACATATAAGTCATAAACTTATTCCTTGCGTTGTCCTAGATTTTCTACATACATTGCTCTTTTGGTACATTTTCTGTTCCGAATTGCATCGGATGCATTGGCTTTTATATCATATTACCCCCACTTACCCCGACTTAGAAGGTTGGTAAAATTTGATATTTTGATTGTACAAACGATTTCAAAATTTAAGTATTTTATCGGTTTTTGAATCGTTTCTAAATCATGTAAATGATTTTCTAATTCGTATGAACGATTTTATTTTATCCAAAAAAAAAGAAAAAAAAGAAAAGAAATAAAAATGAAATGGCAGCGTTATCTGCACTAAAGAAAAATACTCTCAATATACCATCCAAATAAAAGGTCGTTTGTCTATCGTGTCGTTCTACTCCTCGTTATGTGAAAGTAACAATTCTCACTAGAATGTTATCTTTTTTTTGGTCAACAACATATATTTAATACCTGTGAAAAGAAGCTGATTTAATGACGTAATAGGAATAATAGTGTCATTAAACAAGACCTTGAACGTTGGGTAGTTGTGTCAGACAGCAATTTGACGTCTATTTTAATGTCGGTTATTCGTCATGGCTCATTGAAATCAACAAAAGTAATTTTTCTAATTACGCAGAAAACCTCCACTATTCTATTTGTTTTTTTGGAGAGAGGTTCACATTTTCATTAAAAAATCCAGAAGCTTTTAATGACGCACATGTATACACATCTGATCAAAAGTGCTTCTAGAAACCTGACGTTATTGTATATAAATTATATGGTGTCTTAATTTTTATATCTACATGTACACGTATAAACCGCCACCAGAGCCCTGCATCTGTTTTTAAGCCAAATTGAAGTTATCAATAAAATATGAATAACAAAGGTGTTAGGATAAGACCGGTGATCTATCGATGTTTAAGTAATAATGCGTCCTAGGCAATAAGATAAATTTATGGTTGATTATTTATTGTTTGATATATTCTTTCACTGAAGGTATTATCATACATGCACCTTAGCTTGTTTAATTTAATCTGAACACAAAGTTGTTAATGACATAAGTTACTTTTTTTTTACGAATAATTGTATGTACATGTATAATAAAATATTATTTTTATTGTTTTAATTTTGTTTTTGCTGTATTTCAAAAAATATCCCAGTATTCCACAAAAATGACAATTTTTAAAGAGTTTCATAAAGGCAATTCAGCCAAATAATTACTTGACGAAGGATGTCAACTTTTTTTATATGTTAGAACACTGCAAAATCCTCTTATATTAAAATATAAAACAAGAAGTATTACAAAGTTAAAATCTGTTTTTCAAAGGCAAAATATTGATACAGCAACAGTTGAGTAGTAATCGTGAAAATGATTTTTTTTATTATTTAGATCATTACTTTATACCTTATGATATTATTTTTTTACGAATAAGACGACAGAGAGCTTGGAGCTGATCAGGATTGCAGCGGGGGTCGTTTTTGTTTGATTCATCATCAAATGTCGCGAAGACGCGCGCTGGTCCTCCACTTCCGTCAAAAATGTTCAGGACCGGCAGGTAAATCGTGCTTCCGTTTTCCGGAACTTTATCCAAATTGGCCACGTTTTCGATTCCCACGACGTCGTTTTCCCCCATTATGACGTGGCATGGATAGTTTGTGGTCTGTCCGTAATCTGTGGAAGGCGTGTCCACGCCTACAGCATTGACCTGTCGCTTGTTTATCAACCACTTGACCGTGTCTTCGTGCCAGCCTGGGAAATGAAACGTGGAAACATCGGTGGGCGTGCTTGTCCCAAACACGAGGGACTTGTTTGGGTATCTGCTTGACCAACCGGAATTCATCACGACTATGGCATGTCGAGGCATTTTTCCGTTCTTCTTCTCCCACGTCAACAAGTCAGCGACCGATACCCTGAAAAAAAGGTAGAATTAAAAAAATGACCTACTTATTCCATTCAATGGATTTGAGGAAGTATTTCGCTTTAGCTTTCTTTTAAAAGGTTAGGTAAGCAAAAAATGTCTTGTTATTGTTCTCTTATATCGTCTTATACTACTAGGTTACCTGTAATCTGGATTATTTTCGACTTTGGATTTTACATCGATGATTACTCCTGGTCCATACAGTTTTTCCATTGGAATTTGATCTGTCCTCCACGTTCCTTGGACACTGTGCGCAGGTGCATCAATATGAGTACCCATGTGTTCCGGCATTGCGAAATGATTGTTTTCAAGCCTTAAGTTAAAACAAAAACCGTACAACAATCATTATAGTCATTTACATAACCTGTCCGTGTCATAGCTGGACTTGCTTAAGCCTATGTGTTGTTGTAAATGTTTTTATATTTCTCTCAAATTTTTCTGGGTTTTTGATGTGTTGCAGAAAATTTTATTTCAGTTTTCTTCACCATTCTTTAATGTCTGTACTGAAGAAAACACTAATATTTTAACAAAGAACCTTGAAAAAGTCTAGTATTTGTGCGTTTTTGAAAATAGAGCTTGCGTTTTTAAACAAATATATTCTTGATAATGACAGAGTATCTATTAGCTTCCGACTAGTAGAATATGTTAGGTATCGTATAAGGACTCTCATTTGCGATTACATCGCATCTAAAAAATACAATTACAATGTTTCTAGCTAATAGATAGGTTTATTATATGTGCAATGAAGATCAATACAATAGGTTTGAAATATATTTGAAATATATACAACTTTTTTCACCTCCATCTCGTAAAATAAATGCAAAAAAAAAAAAAATAAAAAAAATAAAAAAATGAAAACCCTTTTTTTTTAGTTCTATAACTTCTTTAGCTTGGCTTGTTATTTTTGAAATACAAAATGATAGAAGAAGAAAAAAAACCCAAACATTAAAGCCTCATTTATTTTCCGTCACATTATTAAAGCATCTTTTTACAGATCGACATTCCCTTGTGTCCATATGTTCACATATAAAATTTACAAATACTATAAAGTTTATAATGAGCTTTTTAATATTTAACATGACGTAAACGGGAAGAAATTTAAAAGTTAGATGTCCGCTTTCTTAGAAAGTAGAAAATTGTAAGAGAGAGAGAGAGAGAGAGAGAGAGAGAGAGAGAGAGAGAGAGAGAAGAAAGAGGTTTAGCATTTTTTTTACAAACCATGCACTGTCATAAAAGCCTCGGTCAAGCACGGTGAATTGATACGGAGGGTTCCCAGGCCAGGTAATGGAATCATTATTTTGTTTATGACTCAGATCCACAATTCTAGGAACAGCTTGGACTATAATAGCCGTGGTAATCAAGAAAAGAACACAACCACTCCAATTCTGCGATCTCATGTTTTAAATTATTTTCCTCTTTTTATCAACGTACCGATACGTCGCTTCTTTGAAACTGTTATGTTGTTTACTCGAATGATGTTTCTTTTATATATATTTTAAAATTTGTGTTCAATTTCATAAAATATGCAATTGACGTAGAAACATTATGTTTAATACGCAAATTAACTTTCTTTTTACAGCATGAACAATTACTTTAACCATTAAGGAAACGTTTTAATGTGCTGGGTATAAAGACTGATCAGGATTTGAAAAAAAATTAATAAAATATGGGGAAATGGTAGAGGTGATTGAGATAAACAAACATTGTTCTATTTAATAGTGATAAGTAGTATCCGGCTTAGCTAAAATTAAAAATAAACTATCTCTATGCTTTTGACTTCTACTACGCAGTTAGGTGTAGATATATTTCCTTTATGTAAATTCAGAATTCGTTGAGGCATTAATGCATTATTCAGTGCTTTAAATTAGATAATCCAGTATTAAGAAAGTTTGTTGGAAACCGAAATGGCAAATGGCATTGATGGGACAATCTGCGAAATGAACACTCCCTTCATTTCCTATCTTCGTGACAGGAATGTAAAAATTCGTAAAGTATGATACAATTTCAAGTGATATAATAAAACTATTCGTTTAATTATTAAGTCCATAAGCATTGTCTGATGTACCATTTTAATACATGCATTGATCTTGAACATTGTACTAAATTGCTATTGTTGAATCATCAAAGTTGCATTTTTAAGATTTGAGCTATTCATTTTCAAAATTCTATTTTTTCATCATTTATGGTCAAAACAGTTAATTTAGGTATTTTTATGATACATGTGTAACTACAATTTAAATACCATTTGAAAAGTTTCACAATGCTCACATTTTTTGCAGACGATTATTCAAGTTTACAAGTACATTTATGTACCGGGGTAATTAAAAAAATAGAATTAATGGCCTTTTTGTTTTTATTTTAAAGAAAAATACAATGGTTGATTTTATGTCGACTAATTATCTGAGTCAAATAATTGATACACCTGGCATACGCTTTGTTCAGTCCATTAAAAGACGTATTTGTATTCAATTTCTTAAAATATCAACATCAAGAGTCAGATAATGTCAAACTCCTTTACCGTCGCTTATTGTCCATAACTTTAAAAATCCACACATACAGTTCAGAGCAAACAGAATTGGTTTAAAAAAGGCTTTATTATTCGACAAGCCCAGTCTTTTTACAAAGAAAATCGGAAAGGTACGAATAAAGACTTCTTATTCTTTTTGTTTCATTTTGTTTCATTTTGACTTTAAACACCTGGCACAAATTTAATTTTTTTTTCGCTAACTTCTTTCATAGTTAAAATTAATAGATCAATACGCCGGTCTTCTTGGTCAGCCTGAGGGAGGACGATCAAACATAAAGAGAAATCTCCAGTCTTTTTTATTTGAATAACGAAATACCAGACATTTATAGAAGAAAAATAACACATTGGATAGATAATCAGGAATAAAGATATGTGTAATCATCAATTGTCGGTGAATGGGAAATCCACTATTTCATTGTTGATTTGTTGCTTACGGAGCAGTACATTTCAGGTAAGAACTTTTTGATATTTTTCCCCATTATATTCTGTTTAAAGAAATGAGGTTGATTACCTTTAAAATTGATCAATTAAATAACAATTGATTTGGATGTATTTACATTCTACTGTGTTTTTCCATTAAATTCCGTGATGTTTAAATGCCTCTAAATGCAACACTTATTCAGTGCGTATGAATTTACAAGTAATTTACATAAGCAGTTCTCAAATAGTGATTTCTATGTTATCGGTAAAAAAAAAGTATTTCATAAATGTTGTCAAAACACCATGTTTTATAATTATTCAACAAAACAGTTGACTTTATTATTAA
The DNA here is from genome assembly GCF_963853765.1 of Magallana gigas. Lineage (NCBI taxonomy): Eukaryota > Metazoa > Mollusca > Bivalvia > Ostreida > Ostreidae > Magallana > Magallana gigas. The sequence continues at coordinate 29,956,297 of NC_088862.1, forward strand.
AAGCAACATTTCAATAGTTATTTTTCATGGATAATATTTTCAGGCTCGTCGATCTCATCTCAACAGTCTCTGTGATAACCAGTTTAAACCGGTTTTACAAATCAGCTGTTCTTGCTGTAACTAATTTACTCCCTTCGCACTTTATACCTGCACTTTATATCAATTTATTTAAGTAAACAATTGATTTCTTCAGTAAGGGAATGTAAATATAAGCATTAAATGATCTATTTTTGACGTCGTCATGTCAATAACTGCCGTCAGGTGAGCAGACAAATTATCATAACGCGCTAACGCGTGTTATTCAATTTTTCTGCTCACCTGACAGCAGTTATTGACACGACGACGTGAAAAATATATCATTCAATGCTATATTAACAAGTAATTGATTACAAGCTGATTTCATCCAATCTTAAAAGTAATTGATTACATTTTACGTTTCAGTGTTTGTTCCAAAAGGAAAATAATTTTTTTCTTGAAAAAGGATACAATTTTAATTTAACGGATAAAACAGAAAACTGTTCACAAATATTTGACTGTGTTGACATGTGTTGAACGTTTTAGACAACAAATGTGCTTAAAATGTATATACTTGGTTTTACTTAGGGAGACTGGCTGGTCAACAAAGTAACCCTCAGATCTACCTAAAATATTAAACTATGATTGTTATGAAATATTTGTTAGAACCCCCCCCCCCCCAAAAAAAATCCATATGTCTTTCCTTCAAAATTTGGGTAGATTCGGTATTTCGTAAATGTTTTTATTTTACAGGAATACTCTGTTTTCGTCTGCAGTGAGATCTGAAAGGCAAGTCCCATTGAAGTACAGTAAGATGAATTTTTAAAGAAGTTTTTAAAAAACACAAGGAAAGGATAATCTATCAATAAGCGTGTTATGTATTTGATAAAATTTAAGTCATTGTACTTAAAATGAAAATAATGCACCCTTTTTTATAATATTGTATAATATTTTTTTTACCAACAAAAAGGTCTTACAAAACGAAAGTTAATTCAATCCCGATGCTGACCACTCAAAGTATCGGTCCCACATTAAAAAGAATTTTTGAACGTTACAGCTATCTAATACTCATCCGCTCTCGGTTGAACTGAAATAGCCAAAGATATGTGTGACATTAATGCCTGGTTGTTTCTTGAATTAATACTTAAATCTGCAGTAGTGAAAGGTATAACAAAGGGGCTGTTGACTGAATTAATTTGTTGGAACTTCAGACAAAATTTTTTTGCTTGGCCTTTTGTCTGTGGCGTCATTTGTGTCTTCAAATTCAACCAATCAAATTTTGCCATTATAACCAGTCAATAACTGTATTTAATTTGCTATTTGAAAAACATATACTTCAAGAATATCGATTACTTTTTATTGCAGATAATTCTGCGAATGTACATAGATAATGTTAAGTCACACTTTTAACATAAATTTGAAGCTTAATGTCATGATATAGAACATACATTTATAAAATGTGTAATACAAGAGTACACAAAGAAGATTAATACCATGTTTATACAGCAATGAAAAACGAATTAATCAAATGATTCTAATTGAGTAAATATATCTAATATCATTATACTTTACAGTTCAAAAACAACCATAAGGATTGCAAGATGAATATTTTTGTGAAATAAAACCCATTTTCTTTTATCCATTTATATTCATATCATTTCATTGAAATTTAGCTGCAGACAATTCGCTTATTCGTTTTATCTGGATGTGGGAGGGGGTTATATTTTTATGAAAAAATCAAATCCCTCAAAAAGCGTCTTAAAAGCATATCGTAAAAGGATATTCTTTTGTTATATGATGTGAACTTTTTTTCGATGTGTATTCAATGCTTATATATTGCAAATATACTTTTAATAAAGACGTGTCACAAAATAAAAAAAAAAGCCAGTGATTTAGAATGGATTAAATGGGTAGTAATTACAAAGAAACCAACTATCGTCCAATTTCACACAAGAGAATCATTGAAAAATAGATGGCAAAGCGGAATAAGCTGGTTGGACTGGTTAGGATAGCAGCGGCATTCGTTTTGTTTGGTTCGTCATCATATGTCGCAAAAACCCGCGCAGGTCCTCCACTTCCGTCAAAAAGCTTCAGGACCGGCACGTAAATCGTACTTCCGTTTTCCGGAACTTTATCCAGATTGGCTACATATTCGATGCCGACAACATTGTTTCTGCCAAGAGTTATGTGACATGGGAAGCTGGCACTTACGGAAGCCTGTCCAAAGTCTGTGGAAGGCGTGTCTACACCGACAGCGTTAATCTGACGCTTGTTTATCAACCATGTGACTGCATCCACATGCCAGCTTGGGAAATGAAACGACGAAGCATTGTCGTGTTGGGTGCTTCCAAATATCTGGGTCTTATTAGGGTACTTGTCCGACCAACCGGAATTCATGATAGCTATGGCATGCCGAGGCATTTCTCCGAACTTCTTCTCCCACATCATTAGGTCCTCGACCGTGACTCTTAAAGAAAGAAAAAGAGGCCAGTGATAAAAAGTGAAATTTTCGAATTCAACATGAAAATATACCAATTTCTTTAAATGATATGATTTTATCGAAAAAATATTTGTTACTTAGCTTTATTAAAAGTGACTTAATGCTTGTTGTTTGTGTAATGTTGTTTTTGGTGTTGTTACATTCCTTTTCACGAAGAATCACCTGTAATCCGGATTGCTTTTGACCTTTTCTTTGACATTTATGATAACTCCTGGACCATACAGTTTTTCGATTGGGATTTGATCGGTTTTCCACATCCCTCGTGTTGTGTGAACAGGTGCGTCTATGTGAGTACCCATGTGTTCGGGCATCGCAAAGTGATTGTTTTCATACCGTTAAATAAAACAATAAAAATATAAGTTAATACATAGATAAACACGAATAACTAGAACCTCATTGCATGTTATATCAATGTAATTATTGGAATGACAAGAAAGGTAAAAGCAAATTAGAGCGCTTTGTTGAAAAGAAAATATGTATAAAATTGAAAGTTATTGCAGATACATGAAAATATCCTTATAGATTATGTAGTCATCTCAATATAAATCTTTGTTGGAATTGGCCATTTTTATATGATATAACTTGACTGGCACATATGAGTTTTAAAAAAGTAATGATACTTCATTTGCTTGAAAAAAAATGTTAAGTTTTTTTTCATTAGTATCAAAACAGAAAGGTTTTGTGACCAAATTTTACAAAATTCATGAAACCACAAACTGTAAAAAAACCCCCAAAAAACTGTCATCTCTCTTTTGAAGTTGATAATTTAGACATTTTGTATTTATGTCTTAAAAAAGGAAACTGTTTTTTGTCTAAAATATAGGTATACAGTGCAACTAATCCCCATAGTAGGATGTCTCCTCTACGTTTTAGGGTCGAAATATAGAAATTTATCTTTTGAAAGACAATTGAGACTTAACTTTGAATGAATGTTTTGTACACCTGCAAGTTGCATAAATCTCCATACAAATTTCCACCAGTTTGTCGACCAATCATTTAATAAAGACAATGTTTTAATTCTCCTGTTATGAAATACAGAGAATTTAACTAATTATTTTATGAATGAATTTAGAATGGCATGTTATGCATTTGTTATGTTATGCATTTGCATGCAAAGATATAAATCTAACACCATGATTTCATTTTCAGTAATCAAAAGTATTCACTAAAGGTATCTGGAAAAAGCTAAGTTTCATGATCAAATTTGAAGATAACTTTAAGTGATAGACAATTTGTTAAACTGCAAAAATGATTCCACATATATTCACTTTATTTTTTTTTATTAGTGTACACCTTAACTCTCTTGTTACACATCAGAACTTAATAACTTAATTGCTGTCCATTTTCATTGATCAGATCAAGGTGTGCAAGTAGTAGCATAGTGAAAATGCACTCGCTTCTGACTGCTGCACGCAGATTTTGCTCACCGTTATCAACAGTGATTGTATTTGATAGGGTATGGCGTTCACCTGCTTGGACATGTGGGTTCTCTCAGGGTAATCCGGCTTAATCCCACATCAATAAGCCCTCAGTGCTATCAATAGATATTAATATAAGTTGTAGAACTTGTTTATCAATTGTTGTAAAATAAATAAAATCCACTTCATTTTATTGAAAGACGACTATTCAGCCAGTTTTCCAGGCGCTAATATGGGAGAAACGCTGCTCAATAACAATGGGCTATATATATATATATATATATATATATATATATATATATATATATATATATATATATATATATATATATATATATATATATATATATATATATATATATATAAGCCAGTTCCTGGAATGTTAACATTCTTATCCTCAAATGAACAAGATGGCCGCGAATCCCCCTAACGGCTGTTGTTTGCTCAGGTTTGTTTGCTCAGGGTTTGAGTTCTCAAATTTGGATTGTTTTGAAGTTCAATATCATGCGTAAATTTGTTCTTAACACAAAAAAAGTATTTTTGAAATGAATCATTATTGTCGTAATATTCAATATTTCTACTATATTATGGAAGTTTGCTCAAACAAATATAGACTTTTAGCCAAACAGAGGAAATTCAGACTAAATTTTGCTGATTTTGTTTTCCGCTAAACTGTTTTGGCAGTACTTTCATATTTTAGTCTATAAAGTTTTGCATATTTTCTGTTTTTTTTTTTTACCTCACTTATGCTTTAAAATAATCATATGACACGAATTGCAAAAATGATGAATAATGCTTAAAAAAGACAAAAGACACCATTTCTCATAATTTTGATCATTGACCTCATGTAGATTTTATACAAACATAATAAAGTCAATATAAGTAGTTTAATACTAAAACTTTTTTTGGTTTAATCATCATTTAATTTTTTTGTAAAATTGGATTAAAAATGGGTAGGGATTTGAAAACCTATAGAGGAAATTCGAGCTGAAATATTTTAAAAAATATTTTGCTAAAATTTTAATGCATTGTATATATTTAGTGCCACTACCATTCATAAACTGTATTTTATTTGTTAAAGTGTTTATTTTTTGTAATATTTTCACAAATAAGAAAATCTCAATCGTAGTGTAAACTTTTATGCGATTTTTCTTGATAACATCCTTAAAGCTGAATGCCGCTCGTAAGTAGACACCGTGACACAGTTACGTAATCCCTTCAAATTTGTTACACACGACTGCACGTCTGAAACTCGTGAATAACGTGTAGTTTTTCTCTTCTAATCTCAATTTTTCTTTGCGTTAATTTATTTTTTATGTGTATTTGTGTAAATATTGCATTTATTTGTATATATGTTTGATGTTAGCAAGTGTGTACAATGTTCTAAATAAAAGAAAGACAACTCAAAAGTACGAACAAAATGTCTTATTTTTTGAAGATTTTATTCTTTCGATTTCAGAGTTATTGGATTCATGTCGCTGTTAAAATGTTTTCGTTTTTTCAAGTTTATGTTGAAGTTAAAATGTATTACTATACATGATAAATTATCTTACATTGATAGATTTATGCTGCTATGTAGAATCGTCTTTTCTGTGTTTTCTTTAAGTTAAATATGTTGTTATGGTTAAATTATTGGTTTTTATTGTGTTTTTCCTCTTTCACGAACGAATAAAAGTGAAAGACTCGTGTATTATCAGACAATGAAAGTTATTACGTCTTGCGCAGCATCATGTGTCTCTCGGTATGGTATGCGCATCAATGTTCAAAGCGAAATGACCGTCATAAACATTACGTCCGAATGAAGGAGATAGCAGTACAATGAACAGGCGATATAAAGTGTACGTTCACATAGGTTTAACCTCTAATGCGAAATACTTTGAAATGTTAATCATAAGATGACTGCGCTTAGAAATAGATACCCTTCTTATATTTTGTGCAGACCATACTTCCAGATACATATGGCTTTGGAATATCTTTATTTGTCCCGACGACCATTTTGTTTTAGCAATTGTGAGTGATTTCTACCGACACATGTTAGCATATTTAGCAAGTTTTTTTTTTAAAAGTAAATATAAACTTATCTTTTTAAGCTTTTCTAAAATCAGCATATTTCATGCAAAAACTGAAATCTTGCATCATTGACCATTACTGAGAGAAAATACTTTACATACATTTATCATAAAACCCTCGAACTATATTAGTGAACTGATTGGGTGTGCCAGTCAAGTAACTGAAGCGTAATTTTGGTTCATGGCAAAAATCAAAAGTTGATAATATGTTTTACTTACCAGAATCCATACAGTTCAGCAAATCCTCGAAAAAGTTGTGTGAAGTTATAAGATGGGTTCCCTGGCCAGGTGAGGGAGTTACCATCTTGCTTATGGCTAAGATCCACAATCCTATGTGCTGCCTGAACCAGGACGATTGATGCCGTCAAGAAGAGAACGCAGAGATTCAGAAACACCGCCATCTTGTTATGATTGCCGCTGCCCTAGTCCTGCTCTATTAAACATGAACTTCAAGTGCGATTCCATTTTTTAGGAAATCACTTTAAACGCAAACACACATCGGAACGAGAGTCAGTTTTAAAGATATCAGGAATAAAAGAAAACATTTAAACAGCGAAATGTATATTTAGAATATCAGGGATTACATTGTATTGGAAATTTGATGTCTAACTCAGATAAAAAAAGATTTCTAACAAATCAACTTAAAACATTTCCAAACGTAAACAATGGAACAAGAGCAGAATTTACAACATAGGAATAAAAATATAACTCTTAAAATAGCAGATTTACATTTTAAATAATGGGAATAACATTTAATATAAAAAATTGCTGTCAAGCTCAAATAAAATACAATTAAATTGAAATTAAATGTATAAAAAATACTTTAATTTTTATCTATTACAAAGTATGAAAGATGCAAAAAATTATGCTATACCTAGGATCATTTCAGCCGTACATACAAAATTTTTGCAATTGAAATGCGCCAAAAATAGCCTCATTTGGTTTGTCATATAGATTTAACGAGGCGGAGTCTTATTTTTGCCATATATATTTCAATGAAATTTCTGGTATTTAGTTTTATTTTTCTACTGGTTATTCTAAGATGAAAAAATAGTTTATTTACCGCCCTGATTTCCTAGGGGCTAGTCTCGAAAGTTAATCCTTTTTACTATTCGACCTTATAGGAGTTTGTTATAAAAGCGCCAAATATTCACGTTTTCTTCATTATATATTTTGTATTTTTGCCCATAGGATTTCTTTTTCTTTCAAATATATGAAAAAATAAAAAAAAAAGATTTATAAGAATTACCACACGTTTTGCAACGTCAAAAGGATTGGATGCTTATGGCCATTTTAAAGTTATATTAATTCTACCTCCAATTACAAAGAGCTCTGTATCAAGATGGAATTTTAAGGCGGATCTGATGGTAAGTGTTTAAATCGTCCAGCCTCCTTAACAAACTTTTAACGTTTCAATTGAATATTGTCTCAAAGGTTTGAACGGTGTGTTTTTAGAGTAGGTATTTTTAAGATTCAAAATATTAAGAATGATATAAATACTGAAAACCCCAGAGTCGGGGGCGATGGGATGATTATTGTAGCGGTAAGTATTGTTTACTTTACTTATTTCTAGTATTGCCTCACCTCAAGAGGGTTGAAATCGTCAAGACAGCCATTGTAGACTGATATTTTCAATAGAACAAATCTTATTTAGTTAAGTCTTTCATTCTAAATTAGGCCCCTGTTGTGTACGAATTTGTTTTGTACGTTTGTACGGTGTAGAAAACATACATACAACAGACTCTTGGTAGGTACATTGTATTTGTGAATTGATGCAGAAAGTAGGTCATCAGATGCACCCCCCATTTCTAGTTGAGAGATGACATGCAGGCAAATAATCCTTCGTAGGTAAATGTGCCCTTGACGTGCATTTGTGAACAAATGCAAAAATAGGTCATGAGATGCACCCTCCTTTCTAGTGGTTGATATGCATGTAATTAATCCTGAGGAGGTAAAGGTTCCCTTGGTGTGTACTTTAATATAATGCATAAAGAAGGTCATGAGACGCTACCCCCCCATTTCTAGTTGAAGACATGCATGCAGTTATTTCTTTAAAGGTAAATGTACTCCTGTGGTGTGCCTGTAAACAAAAGCGTAAAGTATGACATGGGACTTAGTACAATTGCTTATCATCTTCCTGTCAGTCTATAGTCACCTTTGGTAAGATAATAGGTCAATTAAAGAAAACAGCAGTCCCATTCCTTATCACTTTGTATTGTTGCTAACACTATATGTACTAACAAAATGCAATGCTGAATAATAACAGGCAAACGTAATTTCCTTTTATAGGGACAACACGTGCACAATGTACATATGAAGGTAGACAACGATTTTTATAATTTGGCAAACATGCAAAAAAAAAAAAAAAAAAAAAAAAAAGAAGAAAACTTGAAAGGACGTTTTGACTTTACTTGAAAGGAAGCAGACGTTTACAGACGATAGAACGTTTACTTAGAGGTAAAATTCGTCAACTGAATGTTATTTTGCTGTTCTTTTATTTAGTTTCAATGAACTGAGTCAACGAACGTGTTCCAATACTAGTGGCCTGAAAGTTCTAAACCACAGTCGATATTTTTTTGTTTTAAAAATATTGAAAAAAAGAAAAAAAATTACAAGTTACTATTTTGAAAGTGGAAACTAATTGAGTGAAAATTATTTACTATCAATCACTTTAAATAATTTAAATGGTAACCCCAATCCTGAATTCGAAAAAAATTCATATAAGCATTAAATACTTATCTTTGAATGCCGTCGGTCCTATAGTACACCAAAGTTGTGCAGACAAATTGAATACCACGCGTTATATAATATTTTTACAGGCCGTTTCCTTTCTTGTTTTTTTTGCACATTTAAAAAGACAATTTTAAATTGTAATTTTAGTATCATTATAGTTACATTGTGAACAAACATGCTATGCCATTCAGAAAGCGCACTTATTAAGAAATACTTGTTGTCGTCTGCAGTGAGATGTCATAGGAAAGCCCTTTACAAGTACAAAGACATGGAATCGAAAGAGAAGTTTTGAAATAACATAGGGTAGGAATAATCTACCAATGAACATATAATGTTTTTATTAAATTTATGTTATTGTATTTTGTGCTGTAAATTGTTAAATATTTTAAATATTTGTTTACATAGTTCTTACTAACGAACTTTCAAACAAAACGAAAGTTACTTCAACCGGCATTCAATGTTTACCGGTCTCATATAAAATTTGCTACAGCTTATTAAATGTTAAGGCAGCGTATGATATGTTAAATCTACAGCAACATCGGCCTTGGACGCATTTGTAACTTAATATTGGTATAGCTTACAAATACTGTTTATCATTGTTCTTACTCACTTTACCAACGAAAAATACTACAACACGAAAACTAATTCATCAAGTCTAGGAAATACGATGTTGGAAGGTAAAATAGCCAGTTCAACATAAAAATGTTAGACTGCTACGCACAATTCCACTACAATAAAATTAGCCTAAGATCTCTGCAACATGAATAGCTGGTTGTTAATTGACATAATACTTGCATATGTAGTTAAGAGTGTAAGAAAACTGTTGTTGACTGATATTCGAGAAAAATATCATTGGTTGCATAGACCTTCAGACACAAATTTTTCCTAGGCAACATGTGTGTCTAAATGTCCAACACATTATATTTCAGTTTAATACCTGTATGATATTTACTTGTTAGTTTGAAAACGAATTGTTCAAGAACATTAGAAAAAGAGGATTTGCTTTTTATTGCATTTAAATCTTGGTCATGCATATATTTTTTTTGGTCATACTTTTTGGTATATTTTTCAGTTTATCGTGATATAGAAAATACATTATTAATACTTGTAATACCATTATATACAAAGAATCTAAATACCGTATATATATATATATATATATATATATATATATATATATATATATATATATATATATATATATATATATATATATATATTCATTTCTGTTCAATGACGACCATAGGCTTTAAAAGACGAATATTTTTGTCAAATAGAACCCATATCCGTATTGTTTATCTACACATTTAATTATCTAAAAGTAAATTAAGATTCAGCTGCAGATATTACGAATAATTCTACGAATGTAAACCTTCATTAAAGCAGAGAAATAAGTCATCTAGTCAGGAAAATATTTTGTCAGAAAAGTGATTTTTTTTCACTATGCTAGAAAAAGAAAATATGCTGTTAATACTGCAATACTACTATTATAAAAACCTGCCACGCAAAAAAAGCTAGTGATTGAAATTTGAACAATTTGGTTGTTATTATGAAAATATCAACTACAATGATTTATCAAATTTTACACATTAACATCATTGAAAAGACAAAGAGCTGGAAGCTAGTTCGAGTGTCAGCGGCGTTCGTTTTGTTCAGTTAGTCTTCGTATGTCCCAAATCCTGTGAACAGTTGTGTGTAGTTATCTGGTTACCGGGCCATGTAATGGATTCATTACTTTGCTCCTGGCTAAGATCCATAATTATTGGTACGACCTGAACCAGGATAATTGATACCGCCAGGAAAGTAAGCAGAGATAAGCAAAAACTGCCATCTTGGTTAAAAGACCGCACTCAAAATCTTTCTTTTGTTTAATCTAGTGTCTTTGCTGTAGCAATAATATAGAACATTTTTAGTTTACCAAAAAATGATCAACGAACTCATGAAAAAAATACTTATAATATGTTATACGTTGTGACTGTCGGGCGACACAGCAGGATCCACACAAATGTCGTCAAAAATTGTCCAACTTAAAAACATCGCAAACAAACTCTCGCTCAGAACCCAATGTCAGCAACTTTAATCTTTATTTAAGAAATAAACCGCAAGTGAAAAAGTTTAACGGGATATGAACTTAATTGATCACGTGATTAAAACCTGTGAGGCCCTAACATCTTCTAAGATTTGACTAATTACGAATGTTCTGTGTTTCTATGAGAGATTTTTTCCATTTAAAAAAATTTTTTTTAGTAATATCTCAAAAATATAATCGTAAAAATGCAATGCAAACCTTGTTTTGATAATAGAAATGCAGCAGTGAATTGCAATGAAAGAATATAAGTTCTTAAAAAGAACGATGACAAGGCATAATAAATATAATAATGTGTAAAGATAAAAATAGAACAACAGAAAGAAAATTATAATTTGTGTTCATCACGAAAATGTCTTTGTTCTCTACGATCGTAGAAGTTGATACAAGACGATTTGATTTTTTTTCTTCTGTACTGTTGCTTTTACAAGATAAAATAACTTACCATAGTAATTTGTTTAAATTTTTTATAAAAAAATACAAATGCAAATCCATAACCAATTATCTCTTCAGTGAACCACCTCAATAATATAGAAAAGAAAGAGTCACATTCAAAATAGAACTACTAAGTACAAATTGGATTTTTTTTTTAAATTCCTGCATTTGTCATTTGCATTAGTTTGCCAATTTAATTTACCTGTATCGTTGCGGAAAAAAAAACTTTGTCCTTTCGTTTGCAACCGATTTTGATAATTCGTTGTTTCAACATGCGCTTTTAATTCAATCACCCGTCGTATCTCTCGGAGAATGGGAACATGTTAAGATGTTCACTACTGCGTTACATTCCAGACTCAGAATGACCTTGGCCTGTTCCAAATGTACTGGACACACTTCCTGTTATTTACAACAGGAGAGTCATCGAATAAACAGACCAACCCGATAACGAACCCGATTGCAATAATACAAAAAACCTTGCCGATTACATTAACACCACAATGCTTGACACTATTTTACAGGACTTATTTGTTTGTTAGAAACAATAGAAGGAATAGTCCAAGTGATGCACGATATTATTACTGACTATAAAATTTCCTCGTTTATTCAATACACATCGAACCCGATAACGAACCCGAACATTAAAACATTGGAAGATAAAAATTTAATTTTCTCGAAAATATGTCAACCAGACGCTACAAAAGTGTAAACTTGATCTGTAGTTTGACATTTTATAGCAGTTCAGCAAATTTCATATTATTCCTCAAACGCATAAAGAAAAAAAGTGTGGAAAACTACAGAGGGACAGACAGACGGACGGACGGACAGACTGACGGACGGACTGACGGACGCAGAGAAAAGATGTAGTCCACTCCGGTGATTACCGGTAGGGGACTGATAAAAGAGATACAACTAACAGAAAGTATGTAAAGTTATATTGACCAACAAATACAATTATAGAGCTGCCCAAAATGTTTTAAAAGAAAAAGGTTTTCATCTATTTCTGTGTGTTCATGATATTATAAAATAAATACCAAATGTTATATCAATTTCCATTTAACGAATATTACTCTTTTGTGATTAAAACAAACCTTTCTCCTAACATGGATCTTTATAACAATACGAATTTGACAACTCAAACCCTGAGTTAATAATATCCTTAAACACATATTTAGTTTTTTGACGACTTTGCACATATACGTAAACAATTGTAAATCCGGATATCTTTATGCAAGGCAATACGGATACTGTTTGAGGTACACTGGTAAAATCACAAACTTACAAAGATCAGAAACTTGCAGAAACGACAACGAACTATTGATAAAGGTCAACTCATCGAAAGAAAATATTATGTTAGTGGACTAGCTTGTAAGTAAAACCCACATGTGCGAGATGTCGTTACGCACTCTGTGTTAAAGGGGCATGTTTACAATTTTTGTCAATTATTTACAATACTTTGTAAATGCATTTCTTATGATCAAATAAAAGGACTTGAGCCACGAACACCCAAAAATGGCCCATTCTCAGATTTTAATGAAATTTTCTATAAATGTTGTTAAGGTAGTCTACTTTCATAATTGAGAAAGTATAATGGGTTTTGGGTCACTAGGGGTCTGTACAGTGGGTTTAGATTTTAGGTGTCAGATGGGCCAACTTAGTGCAAAATTAAGCATAATTGACACAATGATTGACACAACACTTGTAATCAAATATAAAACTGATAAATATTTTAATACTGTAACAACTTGGTAACTTAATCAACAATAACAATAACATTCTGAGAAAAAAATATAACACATTTGTGTGCATGTATAAAAAGAGTTTCTATGGCAACCAGATAGTACAAAATCTCCACCTCCTGGAAAAGCAAGATTGATTGAGTAGTTTTTTTCGCCTTTATCAAAATCAAGTTAAATATGAAATATTTTCAAACAGAGTATTGTTTTTAAAATGTTTTTACATCACTACATTACATGTACATCATTTATGTATATATCTTAATTTGTAAAAAAAAAAAAAAAAAGAATACTTTCCATGACAACAAAAAGTTACAAATTTTTTCAATGTTAATAGCAGCTGAAGTTGAAGATTGTGAATGCTATTCTTTTTATCTATATTCCAAAAGTATTATATCAACAAATGAAATATGGTCAATAAATAAATGTAGTTCAAGAGATGAAAATACACACACAAATAAGTTTCCATGACAACATAAACTTATTCATACAAAATGCATTACACTCAAATAAGTTTCAAATATTCACAGCAATTTTAACACCATTTATCAAACATGTTGTTACATGCATGCATGATCAGAGGTCCTTCAGTTCTTTTTTAAAGATACTGTATAGGTTTGTGCACATACAAATGATTTAATTATGGATAATAGAAAAAAATAAGCAATCTAAACTTGTGCACATACAAATAATTTCATTATGAATAATAGAAAAAATTAGCAATCAAAACTTTTGAAAAAATATCATTTGGGTGTGTAGTGCATTAATAACTACAGTTAGAAAATAATGAAAAGTTATATAAATGAATTATCTTTAAAATTCTATTGATCTGCATGGAAACTGTTTTGAATATTATTTTTATTATTGCATGGGGATCTGGGGATAAGCAGTTGATATACAATTAATATTTAATCTAACAATGTTTACAGTTAAATGTCATTCTTCCGTCCCGCTAAGTTCTCCCTCAGAGGACTCACTTTCATCAACTGGAGTTGGAATGTTGTTTGCATCGTCAACAAAGTCTCCCCAGTTTCGAACTCCAAATCCACTTGAGATCCTGTGCCTCGCATTTCCCAAAAACCATAAAATGGCTGCAATGTGGGAACACATCCCAACAACTCTTGCCCCGGCTCTGCATTTACAGTACCATGCTGTAACACTTGCTTCATCATATCTTATCCATAACTGGTATGATCGAGATGATACATGTCGACTCTGAACCTGAACCCTGACAAGACCTGGCTCCTCTTTGTGGACATGTATCTGGCAGTTGCCTTCCAAGTGTTCCTGTGCATAACTGGGTGAGAGTCGAAGCTGGTATATCCCACAAGTGAGATTTCGAAGCTGCTCTTCATCAAGATACGGAAAGCCTAATAAAAAATATATCAAAGTAATTAAGGTCAAATAAATACATGCAGAGAAAAATATATGCTAGCTAGGCTAATCCACTGTACATAAAATCAAAGATTAGCATTTGATTTGGATTAAAAAATGTTATTATGAACACTCAATACAAAAAATTATGATAATTTATACATCTTTATTTTTCATAAATGAAAAAAATATATCAAGTAATAATTAAGATACTATAACCTGTTAATGTTTTCAAACATTAGGAGAAGACTATCTAACCTGTTTAAAACTTGTGTCTTATCCTTTTGATTTATTCAATAAATTCAGTTCAAACATTTGAAGCAGGACAGGCAAAATTCTGTGTTAACTAGGGTATATATAGTTATTCATACATACCTCTTAGATCATCTACTGGTTCCCAACACACAGAGCGCCGATCTAGGTGATGTTCCTCCACATGTTGTTGTAAGGCGTTGACTTGCTTGGATAGAAAAAGCATCTTACATCCAAGGGACTCATCCTCAGTGGCATTTCCGTTAGAAAGTGGTTTCATGTATCTGTAACCAACAAAAACATAAGTGTTAAAATAGTAAAAATATCAAATAGTATAGAGTATTAGTATAAATAAATTACATTGTTCTATTTTTACCTATTGCAAATAGCACAGACAATCCTTATGAAATCCCCTATGTATGGAATCTGACTTGTTGGCAATACATGCTGAAGGTATTTCCATTGCTTGATCCGGGAGTTCGCGGATTCCACAACCCACCTTATCTATAAAAAAATAGAGGATTCAATTTCAATCAATGCTTACATTTAAAAATGTGATATATCATTTCATATGCAGATCTTGGTACATATACTCTCTCTCTCTCTCTCTCTCTCTCTCTCTCTCTCTCTCTCTCTCTCTCTCTCTCTCTCTCTCTCTCTCTCACACACACTACTGAGTCTTTCTCTCTCACCTTTGTAACAAGACGACTTGTATTCGCACTCTCTGTTGTCATCTGTTTCTCTCCTTTGGACATAAAAGAAGGCATGTGGGCTTGGATCCCAAGCTCTTCCAAAAAATCCAGTGAGTCTCGAAACCCCCGATCAACCACGAAAATATCATCTTTCTCCACCCAGTTGCAAATGTCCTCTATGTTGGACTTCATGACGTGCTTTAGGATACTTGCGTCATTGTTCCTTGCAAGGTAGGGGCCCATAACTGATAAGTAGTAGCCAGTCGTTGAAACAATTATCAATGGCTTTACCAAAGGACGTCCCTTGTGCAAACTATATGATTGCCTTTGGAACTGAAAGTTTCCACTCTTGTTAATGTAGATGTAGGTACCGTCCATTACCAAAATTGCTTGATTGCCTGGGCTGGTTTCGAACAGAGTTTGAGCTAACTGTCTTGTATGGTGCTGTATAATCTCTGCACGTGAGATGTGCTGGAAACCCAGGTTTTCATGGACAAATCTTCCAGAAAGGGCTGAGCGTACAGAACTAATGCATCTTCGAATACTTGACTTAGATACATTGAAAAGGGTTGAAAGTACTCTGTTTGATTCACCTCCCCTTAATTTCATCAGGAAAATAGCTAAGCTAGTCCGTACAGATCTTGTTGGAGTAGGCCGAACTTTTCCCTCCACGAAGAGCAGAAGATCTTTGAAAGAGTCTTTGGAAATTCCCATGAGATCACGGTACTCGGCATCACTGAGAGTTTTTTCGCTGTTAAAATCAAGTCTTGTTTTCTCTTGCCTCTGAATTTCTGACCTTAAAAACTTGATCAGCTGGGTGATTGTTGATCTATTCACTGTTGTTGTATCAGCTATAGGTTCAAGATCCCCAATATTTCCATGGAGATGGTTTGGACAACACCTGGCACCAGCTGGAATAATGATTTCCTTGGATATAAATATCTGGTGTCTGATATCCACAGGAACAACAATAAGTTTTGGTCCAGGCCTCTTGCAGATGCAACAGGAGGAGTGTCCTCTAGCTGAGCTAGGGAATGGCAGCTGTACTGAAGGTGGGCTAACAGGTGTTACACATGGCTGAGGAGTACATGTAGAAGAAGTACATGCCTGCACTTTTTTCTTTGCTTTCTCAGATCCCTTAACATATGACTTGCACACATGACGACACTTGTTGCAGAGAAAATCCCCATCACTTGGTGTTCGTCCTGATATTCTGTTAACAACAAGTCTGTGACTTTTGGATATGGCAAATCTGTCAGTCCTTTTTGTTATGCGAGGACAAAGGAAGCACTTGTAGGATTTTTTACCAGGCATCTGTAGCAAAATAATTGAAAAACTAATAAGATTATTCAAAGACTACATGTACATGTACATGTATATAATTATAGATTTTTGAATTTTCCTCCTTCCAACTTTATATTTAATGTTTGCATACATATATAAATCCCTTTTTAGTTAATATGGCTAAGACTTCTTTTTTGTTATTACCTATAATAGTTAAGATAAATGTGACAAAAATCTGTTATGCACAGACATACAAGGGCAAAATAGCCTAAGTATACTCCCTATCTCCTTTGATTCAGAGCAGGGGTCTAAATAACAATACACATGTATGTTGTATATACAATATCCGTACTAAATATTATTGAGTAGATGCATGGACTAATTAAATACCTTTAACTCTTATCAAATCAAACATCATGAAGGTCGTAATCTGCTAAATCTTTCATTTTCAAAGAGGCCACGAAGATCCACCACATAGCATGATGCTTTAATTATTTGCAGTTATGAAGATACTGATATTCTGAAAAAAAATTGTGCAAGAAGTAAGGCATATTAGATTTTACAGTACAGTTTGTTATTTAACGTTTCATTGTAACATAACTTTATGAATTCAGTTAGAGTCAGGTTTATTATCTCTTAATAGATTAAATGGAAAGTGTAATTGGCATTTGACTGACTCATTATGATCCATTTATCAGTTAATAGTTTTATAAAAAAAAAAAAGGGAATACTAGAAATGCTGCACATTCTTATGTTATATACCGGTAATTACTGAAACTTCATTCATATGTAAACATTAGAATTATCAATTTAAAGACTATCAGTTTCTAAGAATACCAGGAAAATAAATAACCTTATTATAGTTTATTTAAGACATGTTTTAGAATTTGGGATTAAGCATTATACATGTGTAATGTATATCAAGATTTGTACATGCACACAAATATTATACAAGCATATTTAAATTGAAAAATTTAATTAAAAAATTAATAATAATAATAAAGAGTAGCAAACACATTTGATAGCAAGTTCAAAATTTATTAGAATAATCTTTATCACTTTGTTTAACAATGTTTGATGAAAAAAATAGCAATTTGATGAAATGCTTTTAAAATGGAAATAAAAGTTTTATTAAGAGCATTGGATGTGTAGATTTGTGAATTTTTAACCGGGTTTTCCAACGGAAAAATCCGGTTATTAAAATGGTGAAAATGGCGGGCGGGCGGGCAGGCGGGCGGATGGCGGGCGGGCGGGCGGCTGCCAAAAGGGTACCCTCATTGTACGGATAACTCCTCCTACAGTTTTCAAGATAGGAAGTTGTTCTTTTGCAGATCAATTGTACATATATCAGAGGTGTGCATATTGCTAGGATTTTGATTTCCGATAATTTATCGAAAAAATACCAGCTTCTGAACTTAGTCATTTTTTGGCAAAATATTGCATATAGGGTACCCTCATTGTACGGATAACTCCTCCTACAGTTCTCAAGATAGGAAGTTGTTCTTTTGCAGATCAATTGTACATATATCAGAGGTGTGCATATTGCTAGGATTTTGATTTCCGATAATTTATCGAAAAAATACCAGCTTCTGAACTTAGTCATTTTTTGGCAAAATATTGCATATAGGGTACCCTCATTGTACGGATAACTCCTCCTACAGTTCTCAAGATAGGAAGTTGTTCTTTTGCAGATCAATTGTACATATATCAGAGGTGTGCATATTGCTAGGATTTTGATTTCCGATAATTAATCGAAAAAATACCAGCTTCTGAACTTAGTCATTTTTTGGCAAAATATTGCATATAGGGTACCCTCATTGTACGGATAACTCCTCCTACAGTTCTCAAGATAGGAAGTTGTTCTTTTGCAGATCAATTGTACATATATCAGAGGTGTGCATATTGCTAGGATTTTGATTTCCGATAATTTATCGAAAAAATACCAGCTTTTGAACTTAGTCATTTTTTGGCAAAATATTGCATATAGGGTACCCTCATTGTACGGATAACTCCTCCTACAGTTTTCAAGATAGGAAGTTGTTCTTTTGCAGATTAATTGTACATATATCAGAGGTGTGTATATTGCTAGGATTTTGATTTCCGATAATTTATCGAAAAAATACCAGCTTTTGAACTTAGTCATTTTTTGGCAAAATATTGCATATAGGGTACTCTCATTGTACGGATAACTCCTCCTACAGTTTTCAAGATAGGAAGTTGTTCTTTTGCAGATCAATTGTACATATATCAGAAATGTGCATATTGCTAGGATTTTGATTTCCGATAATTTATCGAAAAAATACCAGCTTCTGAACTTAGTCATTTTTTGGCAAAATATTGCATATAGGGTACCCTCATTGTACGGATAACTCCTCCTACAGTTCTCAAGATAGGAAGTTGTTCTTTTGCAGATCAATTGTACATATATCAGAGGTGTGCATATTGCTAGGATTTTGATTTCCGATAATTTATCGAAAAAATACCAGCTTTTGAACTTAGTCATTTTTTGGTAAAATATTGCATATAGGGTACCCTCATTGTACGGATAACTCCTACAGTTTTCAAGATAGGAAGTTGTTCTTTTGCAGATCAATTGTACATATATCAGAGGTGTGCATATTGCTAGGATTTTGATTTCCGATAATGTATGAAAAAAATACTAGCTTTTGAACTTAGTCATTTTTTGGCAAAATGTTGCATATACATGTAGGGTACTCCATTTCACTGGATAAGGGTTGACATGGATTATGGATACAGTTTACATAAAAGAAAACCCGGTTTGCTGTCACATTGACAGCTTTACACTTGTCTTTTAAATAAAGTGGCAATATATGGTAAAAATTAATGAATTAGCACAAAGTTACAATTTCTCTATTAATTATTAATTTTTTCCACAAAGTAAATACAATTTCCTAATTAATGTAGGTGTAAAAAATGCAAGATCCACCACTGCAACTTTGTTAGAGTTGTCCCCCTTGCAGCTATTTAGAATAGTGCATTCAATTTTTTATGTACGACATTTATTTATAATAACTAGCTAAAACTATGTAACAACAATGACTATTGATAATATCAAATCACCTTTCACAATAATAAAACTACCTATCTGTTCTCAACGTAGTTTTATTCTACGTGTTTCAACTACATATTCCTTAAACACCCAATGACAGACTTTCAAGTCGAATTCTCCGATTGTAAACAAACTGTGTACGATGTACAAATTCTATCTATGAAAGTAAAAAACACTTGATTTTAATGAGCACGTATTTTTTTTTTTATTATTTACTCTTTTTATATGCTTACTGTACATCAGAAACGTCAAACAGTTGCAGTACGCTTGATATTTTCTCATTATAAACTATAGGCCCCTACTTGTTTGCATGGTTATTTAAAAGTTGGCGTTTTAAAACTTTAGAAAAAGAGATACAAGAGTGAAAAAGATGTTTAAACTAAAGTTTTGTATATACTTACACATTATATTATTGCGAAATGATATCAGGATATCTCATATGCAGACATCAACACTCATCATGCTGATCAGTTCATCACAAGCTGACAGACGACAATTTCTCCTCTTCCCGCGATAAGTCCAACGGTATTATTTCGATGACAGCGCATTCCTCGCTGATAATTTTTTTCGTTGGAAAAATTTTCTTTTGACTTTTTCTTTTAATTACACTTAAAATATTTATCAGCGAGGAATGCGCTGTATAAGAAAAAATGTCTCTAATGTTGAAAAAAGCCGAAATTTCCGGGAAAACTACAAACATGTATAGGTTTGACTTTTGTTATGTACGTCTAATGTCCGATTTGACCAAAAGTTAATACACATGCGATTAGGGTAAGTGTCAGAGTTGACAATGGGTGGTAGATTTTTGTAATAAAATGTACTTCATTTTTCACCCAGTGAATAGGCCATATTTGGTAGAAAGTGGTTTTAGTTCTTTGAGAGTCATTCGTAGAGTTATAAGCAAGATACAGGACTCACATGTAAACAAGGCTCGTGCCCTAGTGTTTGTATACATAGGTTCAATATACCAGTAAAAAAAACTTTTTTCCAGCTTATTTGTCTATCTTTTTATTTTTTTTATTTTTTTAGGCATATATAAACAGTTCTTAACGTTTAAAACATTCGTTTTAGGTTTAAAACTGGAATTATTACTTCAACGTTCAAAAAGTAAACAAACGCTTTGTTTACATAGCAAAGAATTTCAAGCTCTGTAACTTGCTTATAACTCAACAAATGACTATCAAATTTCAGTTGTCTATTAAACATGCTTTTCTGAAGCATTGTAAATATTAAAATCGGAAAAATAATTTTTGACCAAAATCGTGACAATGCCCCTTTAATACTTAGCGCAATTATTGTTTCACATTATCTCAGTTTAAAAAGAATAAAGATGAATTTTGATACATGTATAGAAGTTTTTGTCGGATTTTGAAACGTACATGTATAAGGCATAGTTGTGATTAATTGGTTATCATTCTATAAATCATGTTGGCTTTAAAAAACGATTTATGATCTGTTAGGGAGTACACGTAACACATTTGTATAATACCATTTATTTTCTACTTAATTGGGTGTAACCTATCATGAGTCTTAGAATTTTCCAATCTAACTATTTATATCTGTTAATAAATGAATAACAAGAAAGTTCTGAAAGTTCTTGAGGCATAAGCATGACGTAATGTGATCAAACCAAGTCAGGGTATACTGCCACTGCTAGGGGTTTTGTAATGAGAATCTACCAATATACATGTAAGTACGCCATTGCCAATGTCAATCTAGTTGCGCCTTGTATTTCTGCATTTAGGTATGAGATGACAACACACTCCAATGAATTGTAAAGTTACATACAACATGTCTAACTCACACTGAAATAATTTGAAATGAATATTTAACATCATTTGCGAGATGTTTACAGGTTTTGTTTAAAATCTTTATAATCATTCCTAGGACAATTTGAAATTTTCAGATACATTGCTATCATATTAGATACATTTTACATAGGCCACAACAAGCACATTTAGTCATACATTTAAAATACATTTAAAATGCTTCAATATCATTGATTAATACACGATAATAAAGAAATTGTTTTGCATCTGTAAAATTCACTTCATCACAATGTAAGCCTAATGAAAATTAAAGATTTATTCGTTTTGGGCATTTATATTTAAAGATTTGTGTTTGGTAAAATAGCTAGAGTCGTTTGATTTTTACCTCATGAAATTCAAATTTTTGTTCTGTTTTAAGATCCCTTCATCAAAGAAAAGAGTACCAGACAGATGATAATATATGGGAAGTTTTTCAGTCGGAAATGGGTCTCAATTTTTAAGAGACCGATCTTTAATGCTGATTCATTAATACAATCTGCAATTTGTGATTTTTCTATGAATAATTTCAAACTTGTCATTGCTATTATACGGTACTGGATATTGAAACCCTGTCACGTGATATGTACATCATCGAATGCCATGGAACGCTTTGGATAAATAATGCTTTTGTGTAACCCAAGATATAAATCTAAATATACTTAAAAGGTGCATTCGGCATGAAGATGTAAGATTTTCTTTTTTACAAGTATAAAAAATAAGTTATTTTTCTTTTTTTATGTTAACTGTTTGTTTGCTGATTTTTTGAACTTAAAAAAGACTTTTAAAATGATTTTAAAGCTTTTATTATGAAAGCAAAGTTAACAAGAATACATTTTTGTAGACGTCTAACGGTACATGAAACTAATTGCTTGTGAAATAAATCGAATCCAATTTCTGATTCCAAGTATTTGCTGCAGCCTAGCATGATGTATTAATAAATGCATGTGTATGGTTACCGCATTACCTTTGTACTATTACAAATGTAGGAAATGTCAACTTGTAAAATTTTCCGATTGAACTAAGTTGATAGAATTGACGGTTTTGTGCTGTATCAAGTCTTTTTACAATATAAATTTCTTTCTCCAAATATTGTTAACTTAATTCATTTCAGTGAATATGTAATGTTTCATGTCAACATTTAAAATTTTCTTATTGAAATTGGGTAATAAAATTGAAGTTTCGTGTTGAATCAAGTCTTTATACAATATTATTATTTTTAAATATTGTTAACTTCATTCATTGCAGTGATTACGTTATGTTCTTTTCAGTTTACCACTGATGTAATGTTGATATTTTTTTCGGTATTGTTGGATATATTTGTTAAAATCAACATATAACTTTTTCCCCAGAGAACTTAAAAATAAAAGTAGCTTTAATGTGAAATCGAGTGATTATTTTGTAACGAGTCTTTTGCAACAAAACATTAAAGTTATGATAGGTATGTATAAAAATAAATATTTCAAAAACAAATTCAATGCAATACCAATTCTATGTCTGAAATGATTGATTAAAAAAGACACGAGAAAGAGAAATATGTTTGCTAGAAAGTAACTTCAAAGAGTGTAATCTATCAAAATTTAAATGTTATTGTAGGTGAGCTAATAATTTCCAATTTCTTTGAACAGTTTGTTTGTGTTTGATGCTTCCTTGCGAAGACTACGATATTCCCTCTGGAAAATACAGGTAACAAAGCTGTTAAGCATTGCAAGAAATGAAGATACGGTTGCCATGTTCCAATACCAAACGTTTGCATTCAGCTTCACAGCGTATATCAATATTCCAACTGATAAGAAAGTACCTATGAAAAACAAAATCGTAAGTATTATTTTCATATTTAAAAGACACATTTACATGTAATATCAGAGAGTTCGTTTTAGATTACAGGTGTCGTTTTAACGACCTTTTCTTTTTTCATGACAAAGAGCGTTAAAGAATTGAAATGAAAAAATGAATTTTATTTATTTTACAACGATTGATATACATATTCTACAATTATATATTATCTTTCGTTGTCACATATGTTAGTCCGAGGGGGTCATTGGTGTGGAAATACCAATCTCGGAGTTCCCGGAGAGAACCCACTTGTCCAAGTGGGAGACCACCATACCCTATTACATACAACCACCGTCGATCAACGCAATCGGACTCGGGTTACAGAGGTGATAAACAAGGGAATTGTCCACTGCGCCACTCAGACACCCTCAATATGTTTACTTATATGATATACTGGTTCATTATATTGCATTAAAAGTTAAATTCGACTTTCTGTCAATTTGTTATTATTATTCCGATATTGCATCGTGCATTTAGCTGACGTTGAAATACATTGCAATGTCATCTTTTTTTCGGTTATGCCATGACGTCATAGTCTCATTTGCAAATATTGAGCACAATTTGTCGAATAAAGGACTCTGAGGCCTAAATGTGAAAATTTGTTGGAAGATAAACAAAATACATGTTAAGATCAATTCTATGTAAGAATAAAAATTCGGTGGCCACGCATAGTCACGGATTTTCTTCATACTAGACAATTTGATAGACTTTGGTGAGTAAAAAAGCCCTACACCATTTGTTTGTTGCTATGTGGTTCCGTTGCCATGGTAACCGAGAATAAAGATGTAAAATGGCTTTTTAATGCTTATTTGAGAACATATTGTGAGTAATGTGCAGAACTTGGGGTTTCCAGGGTAGAATATATTATTAAAAATAGTTGTCATTTTTCAAAAGAAAGAAAAAAATTCACGGAGAAACGCATATTTTTAGAGCGTTTCCATGGTTACTAAACAGAAATTTTAAAATATGTTTTCTTCATCTAATTTGAATAAAAAGTGCAAATCTTAGATTTTTTGGTAAACACTATAACGATTGTGCAATTAAGAATTTAAATACGAAAATTAAGAACCGTTGCTATGGTAACAAGCTTAAAGACAAGGCAAATTATAATATTTTTAGGCATCTTTAATTGGATATTATTCACTTATAATGAAGAAATTTATAAAATCAAATGGTGAGAAAAAATAAAGTATGTCCTTAACTTTAATGACACTTGAAAAAACGCTGAAATTTTCTAAAACTAACTGCCGTTGCTATGAACTTTTCAAAAAGTAAGAAGTTCTGTGTGGTTTTTTCCCAACTTAATTTACCATAGCAACAACACTTCTCTGTTGCATAATAAAGGTTTTTGTGGTGTATAATGAAAATTTACATATATTTTTACAAGTTTTAACTAAAACAATTGCAAATAAATTCTAAAATCAGGAATGAAAGCATATCAAAATAATCTTCAATTTCTCAACCTTTCTTAATTTTTGGCCTTGTTGCCATAGCAACGGATGTCAATGTTCATGATAAATGATATATTGCAAAGACATTGATATGGATGTAAAAATTTAACAGTTTCCCATTTGGGCTTATTAAAAAATTGCAGAAAACTGATTTCAAAAATTTGTAACGGTTTCCATGATAACATTTTAAAAGTATTTTCTCCATTAATTGTCTTATATAATTAAATAAATGAAAATAGGACAAAGGCTGTTTTATGTCTTTGATAGTTTACATTAGTGGGCAAAACATTTTAATATCTTCAAAGTAGGTAAGTTTTGCTATTTTCCCATCTTTAGCCTCGATTACCATGGCAACGGTTACCCCCAGCAATCAACTTTTAGTGGTTTTTTGCGTTTTACACCTAGGTGTGTCCATGTATGCAATATAAGGAAAATTGGTGACTATGCGTGGCCAGACCCTTTTATAAATCGTTTATTCTTACATAGAATTGATCTTAAAGGTCTTGAAAAGTAAACGATAGTTTGGCGTGGATCACAAACGTAAAGAGGGCTCGGCAAATCTCAGTCTCTGCCAAGTTTTCTTACACTCGATCAATTGCACACATATAGCTTATATTTGGAGACAGTGATCAAATACTTATTATATACTGGGTCAAATTGTTTGTCGATGTTCAAAAAACCAATGCATAGAAATTGTTAAAATTTCAAATATCTGAAGACCACACCAACTCTTTTGCAAGATCAGCAGTTACAATCGCGTTATATGTACTTTTTTAACTGTTACATGTTAATTTAAAATCCAGCAGATCGTTTCCTCTCTAGAGAGACGAAGAAAGTCATAATGAGCTCTGTAGCATAACATAGTTTGCTATTCATTACGTTGTGAACAAAATCTATAAAGGAAAAACAATAAGACACGAACCATTAATTTTTGTTTTGTTAATAAGAATAATGTCGATGCTAATGATTTGTCCATGCATAGAAGAAAATAAGTACGATATTAACTGTGATAGATTAAACCCACGCATCTGTTTGTGAATACCAACGTTATCGGCTATATTAAACTGTAGGCGATATAAATTGCTAAATCAGTGTCAGTTGGTACAGGTATTCGAAAAAGAGAGTTTCTGAGATATTCTCATGAAAATTTACCTTGTACTTAGTTCTTCCAATGACTTTCTCTTTTAAATGAAATAGCAAGTATTCAAGGTAACCCCAAGAAATGCCTAATGATTTAGTTGATTGATAAATACTTTGTTGATATAAATGGTCACCAATACTGGAACATTGACCTTATTTATATATTCTCCATTCAAATCGGGAAAACAAGTACATTAACTACAGGTACATACCATTTGTAAACTTACCCTCATTGAAAGTAGTATGTCTGATGCACATCATTAGCTTAGACATTTTGTTTAGTCAAAGATTTAGAACTGTTTGTCATGAATTTTTTTCCGAGTGAAATTTGAGATTTGTTTTAAATTAAAGCTCTGAAGATTATTGCTGTGTTAATATGTTTTCTTCTGTTTTTTCATATTCTCTTTTTTTTCTTTTCATAAAATACCTAAATACCTAAAAATAATTGTTAAAGTAAATAACAGTCATTTTATTTTTTGTTTAAGGTACTTTTTATATTGCGGATTCATTAATCAAATGAGTGTTCTTTCTTTTCACTACCAGGTAGGGTACAATTGGAGAGAGAACCTTGGCCTTAATGTACTATTTTAGACATGAATACATTTTCATGACAAATGTGTGTAACACACTTTAAAATATAAATATCAACTTACAAGAAGTGAAGTGTAGTAGCACAATCACATGGTAGCAGTTGATTTTACATCTACCTCTACAAAGAATAGCTAAGGCAAAACAAGAACCTTTCAGCAGACAAAGAAACACTTCCACTACAAAGGCAAGGCAGAACAGGGCAAACGTTCCTTTAAGCGAACAAGCTGTAATAAAAATTAAATATATTTTCATATGAAGGACAAACAAGTAGGTCGTGATTAAAATAAAAACTACATAAGAAATGATACATGAGCCATAAGTGACTATTTAAATATTTCAATTTACATACATATTAAAGGTTTCTATTTAATTATATTTGTCGAAGTAAAGGAAAATAATTAGTTACGTTTGAACAAATCAATGTAATTGTAATTGCAAGTAACTGACAAAATTGTGATTTTTTTTTAAGTATTCAATTACATTTCAAGGTAACTGACCGTATTCCTGAACTGCATAAATAAATAAAGTCTTTCTTACATGTTTCCAGGTCGTTAAATATCTTTGGATTGTCAATATAGACGGTTGCAATTATAGGAGCTGCTGTTCCTAGTGTAGCTACCGATAAGATAATTCCAAAAATCTCTCGAAAGTAGAAAAATCCGGTTTTCTTCCCCATTGTAGTGCTTTAAGAAGGACATGTGTAGTTGTTTTAATGTAAATGTTAAAGAAAACCAACTCTCCGGAAATGTCAATTGCTACAAGCAGGATGTAAATTTAAAGTTGGGTGTCAAGTTTTAAACAAACAAGTTTATTCTTTTAGGAAACGTTTCCTTCATTTTATGTTAGAAAGTTTAATTGAAATTGTATTTAACTCACCTAACTATTAATTAGTCTGTCAGTCATTTTTCGTAAAGCCTTTCTTTAAAGGGATATGCTCACGATATTGGTCAAAAATTATTTTTCAGATTTTAATTTTTACAATGCTTCAGAAAGGCATTTTTAATAGGCAACCGACATTTGAGTGTCATTAGTTGAGTTATAAACGAGTTACATAGCTTGACATTCTTCGCTATGTAAACAAAGCGTTTGTTTACATTTTGAATGTTGAAGTGAAAAAATCAATTTTAAACCTAAAACGAATGTGTTAAACATTAGGAACTGTTTATATATTCTTTAAATAAATAAACAGATAGACAAATAGGCTGGGAAAGATTTTTTTACTGGTATATTGAACCTTTGTAAACAAAAACAGGGCACGAGCCTTGTTAACATGACAACGAATTGTAAGCTCTGTGTCTTGCTTATAACTCTACAAATGACTCTCAAATTTTATTTGATTATTAGAAATGCATTTCTAAAGCATTATAAATAATAAAAACATAAAAATAGAGTTTGATCAAAATCTTGACCATCCCATTTCTAAGCTATTTCCAACAAGATGAACAATGCACAGGGGTGTTGAGTCTCACTTAAGCCAAATGTGCAATGCATAAAGTTTGACTAAACCAGATTCCAGACACCACAGATTTGTTTATCACATTCCTGGTTTACTTTCTAAAATATCTACTGTGGTTTCATTAATTTTAAAGGGTATCAATTTTCGTGGATAAAGTGAAAATCACAGTTTCAAGGATTAAATTCGTGGCCAATGACCATATCAATAGAAATTGTTAATAGAAATTACACTTCAATGGACATTAAATTTTGTGGATCAACTTAACAACGAAATCCACGAAAAATGGTATTCAACGAATATTGATGAAACCACAGTATATAGATATATCAAAATGCAAAATTGATTCATTCTGGCCTTATTGATAAATGTAACTCCTTGTATGAGGTCAGATGTTAATAATCATTAAAGGAGTAAAAGGGATAACAAGGTAAGTCATAAAAATTGTTTTAGTAAGCTAGGACTTGTTCGTTAAGTCAGAATAAACACTCTTATGCATATAACCATTGTTTGGTGTGCATAACCAAGATAAAAAAAACTCTCACAGCTTTATTTGTTACAGTAACACTGCAGTTAACTGATTAACTTTTGACTTGGTACAGTGCTTCTTTAACAAGGTTTTCTTTAATATATCAGGTTACTCTCATGTCTTTCTTTAATGGAATCATTATAGGTACAACCCCTAAGGAACATTGTTTATTACCAACTGGTTGTTTTAAGTTAACACATTTATCGATTTACAGTGTTAATAATTAATATTTTATCGGGTGAAATTCCTTAAACTATAAGAAGACAAAGCCAGTTCAAACTTATATTGTAGGACATGTTTAAATGGAAGCATGAAGTTTATGAAGCCAAGTGATGTCATCTTTTCGGCCATTATTTTCTGCTCAATTTTCATTAGAAAAAGTATCTCAGTCTGGTCGTTGTTCCGTTTAGAGACAAATCTAAATAACTTACTGTTCAACCACGGTCTTTTGGTTCAGCTAAATGGCAGTACTGTTTCAGAATGCTCACTGAAATGTTTGATGATGGACAATTGTGTCTCGTTCCAAATTCAGGACGACCTTGAACTCTGTCGGCTGTACTGGACATACTTCTTGCTACCTTCAACAGGAACGCCATCTACCGGTTGGAAAACCTACTATTCTAGTGGTTAGTTGCAGGCGATTTGTGACATTTCTGTTCACAAAATTATTGTTATTTATTTAAAGCTTTTGGAACATTTAAAAGACATAAAACGAAAATGTCATCTAAAAACATATTAGAATTACAAATTGATTCTAAAGTTATCTTAAAATTAGTTTATTTTAGACAAATATATTTAACATGAATGTTTTAATGAACAAAACGCCTTTTGTATTGTTTCTTTTTTTTAAAAAATATTTTCTTTCTGTACTGAGAATTGTTGATATAATAAATATGTAAGTTTTGTAAATAGCAGCTTTTAAAACTTTTGTTGTTGTCATAACTTTCATCATTAAAATGTCCAGTGAACACATTGTAAACAAATGTTCCAAGCTAAAATCCTTCTAAGTGAAATAGAAAAAGTATATCATTGTCTAAAAATGTTTTACCTGAAATCTATTCATCTCAATGAATCCAGTATCAAACATTGAAAGTCAAAAAATGGTTATGTGCAGAGTCAATTAATTGCATTCACGTAAAAAATATCGTATTCAAAATTAATGCACTTCAGTAAAATTAATCAATTATGTTTGGCATACTTTACGTTATACAATATGTGAACGAAACAATCTTACGGTAAAGAAATAATAACATAGACATCTATAGCCAATCCGTACATGAAGTTCTTCGTATGGTTTAGATATATTAACACTTTTTTGTGTCTTTTTCTGTGATAACAATACGAATTGAATTTGCAACGTATTGTCCAGTACATGTCATCAATGAAACAACTAACTGATTGACGAATTATTGAATTTTGTAAAATAATACGATATATATTAAACTAATGTAAAAATGTCAATAATTCAATACGTAATTGATCAACTACAGATCATAATTATACATAGTATTTGGAATATTCTTTAAATTAATATTAAGTAGTGATCTAATATTGTCAGGCGTGATCAAGTTTATCATAAAGGCATTTGGACTTTATTGGATTTTAACACGTCTCGATCTTATTAGATCACCTTATAATATCAATTCAATTCTTAAATATAACTATTTTTACAATTCATTTTTTTTATCTTTGTAATCAGAACCCCGATGTTTTAATACCTTTCCACAACAATTAATGCATCAACATGTACCTGTAAAGTAAAAGTTAGTTGTTATCTTTACGAGCATGCACTTAAAAAAAATTATCAACATAAATCTAATTATGGTTAAAATGATTCAGGTTCATGCAAGAAAGGACACCTATATGCCAGACAATATGGTTATTGTTTACATTATGTCGGTCAATTAACCGCTATACAAGGGACAGATGTATGCCGAGGCAATAGTGAGGAACTCATTAAAGTGGATTCACGGGAAGAGAGTGTCTTTGTTAGTGGATTAGCATGTAAGTAGAAAGAATACTGCATATCCGGTTATTTTTGCGGTTATCTCTTTTCAAACCGCAAAAATTGAATACAATGAAATTATATCGTGTGTCATCTTCTATACGAAACTTTTTTAATTGCAAAAAATGACTGACGTATATTAATCAAAGTACTGAAGTACTGAAAGCCGGGCTCTTTTGGTGTGTCTTTATGCAAATTGTGTAGTAAATACTGAAAATCTCTCTCTCTCTCTCTCCCTCTCTCTCTCATGCTTTTAATGTCGGCAAAGCATCAGAGAGCGACCACATTTTGTAAGCGGCTATAAACAAAAAATATGTCTGTCTAGTAGAAGTTAAAAAGTTCAACAGTTGCTGCCTTGAATTTTGTAACAAGCATTATATATTCAATCCCCATTTCTTCATCGCGCAGCAAAGTAGTTCATGGAAATTCATGCGCATTGTATGTGTCCAAAATGCATAGTAATGTTTTAAAAATACGTTATTAATAAGAAAACTAAAAAAGATAGACAATTCATTCGAAATTTAAAAAAAAGAAACAAAATGCCAACACTTTTGACAAAACGTGGCTCTTTGTGTAACTATTTGGTATAGCGGAAGCTTTACCTTGACGCTGTTTGGTTTTTTGTTTACTTGTGGTATTTAAAGTAACATTTTGCGATTTGCCTGCCTATAGCCAGGCTAAACATGATACAGATTTTCCCCATTTTTTGCAAACTTTGTGATCCGCGAAAAAGGTAAAATAATATAATGTTCTTTGTAATTTAAACTTACTTTGAATTATTTATACGTGTTTAACATACCGAAATGTCAACACATATGTCCTAATGCATTGAACATTTAACATGATTAAATGTTACACATAACTACAATGTAATTAACAACTTTGGGCTACTCTCATTAAAATTGTGGTATTCAATTCTTTATGTAACTTAATCGGACACTGCAATTGCAAAAAGAACCAACATTTTTAACTGAGTGTTATTATCAGTTTGCAGGTATTGACATATTTAACCATATGAATAAAACATTTATAACGAATATACATTTTTCACAAAAATATTTTGACATTTTATTACTCATCAAATTTTTATATATTCTTCCCTTAATTAAAACACTCAGATTTTGTTTTCTTTAGATTCATTTGTGAACAATACGGAAGGCCAAGGAAGCAATAAACTGATTATCGATGGAGTATTTTCTAATGGAGCTTGGGTTTCGTTATTTGGAGATCGATCCAGTTTAATATACACAAATTTCTTCAAAGACGAGGCACTCGGTTCCGAAAATAACAGGGTCAACATCCGTCCGAGTAGCTCCACCCACATAGCTGAATATGATTGGACCTCTCAACCGGGATTGCACAATACGCGGACCATTCTATGTAGGTATTATCCGAAAAAATGTCAAATAGGCAAACCTCAAAAGAAAACAGTTGCAATTGAGTACCAATGTTCATGAACACCGTTTTCTGTGTTGAGCAAATGTTTTGAATATTTTATTTAAAACGCCTACAGAGTAATTGAACTTACAGAATACAAACTGACGCTAATAACAAGTTTCTATACATAATGTAATAATGTTTATTTAAGTAATGGGTGTTTTAATTCCACCAATAACAACGAAGACGTCAATTATACTGAAGTTATCATTACAATTGAATTGATTAAACGCAGAAAATACAGAAAAATGATAGACTTTAGTTGCACAATGTACATGTTATAAACTTGAAATGTGTTTGACTTCATGTACATAGATATATTTTTATTAATCAATAAACAATTGTGGCAAGTTTATGTAGCTAAAAGTTCAAACAACGAATTTTAAATTGACTCTGAAACTGCTTAAAAATAGGCTTCGGTTTCAATTTTTGAAAATGCCGTATTTACAATTTTGCGAGGTGAAACAAATCAAATAACGCACTGATGGATGGCTAACGATATTTTAAATGCCTTTATTCTTCATATTTCTTTGAAAGCAATGCATTTCCATTGTATGTCTCTAATTTTTACGCCGTTTCATGATTAGAAAAGAAAAGTTCATCATTATGTATTACCAAATCAATACTTGGAGATTATTTAAAGTTCTTTGAACATTGTAAAAAAAGTCGCCTCATCTATTTTAGTAATATTATTACTCTTTCAAGAAAAAATAATGCATAACATCTTTGGGAATATTCATGTTATTTTAGATATGGATGATTGAAAACAAAGACATTTGGTCAATAAAAGAGTCGGGTTTTTATAAAAGTGACAATTGTTGTCTTATGGTTATTCTTTTTATAAATAGAAATATATTGGTAACAATGGCAAAATATGATCATACGAGATGATTTAAAAAGTAGATATATATTGCAAAATATATATCTACTTGTTTTTTTCTTTGAAGGATGTTTCGAGTGATTGATGTCTTATTTTAAATTGTTATCAATCATTTCCTTCTTTTGGTATTCAAAACTTTATGTTGTATTGGCTAATTACTATTTTTCTGCATTTTGTTTCTCAGAGGTCTAATATATAAAATAGTATGAGTTCTTTACATTGAAATGAAAAAATTAATGCATATACAAGGGATTGGGCTCTGAGTTAACTCTTTCTAAAATACGTTAGTGGCAACGAACTAGGGCCCTGACTAAACGCTAAACTTTCTAAAATGCATTGAATTTAAACATCTCACATTTTGAAGAGTAAGTGTTCATTCAGAATTACATTCTGACAAGATCAAGTTTTATGATATAGTTCCTTAAACAAATCAATAAAGTTTATCAAGTAAAGAAATCAAAGAACAGAATGGCTTCATCGAATGAATAGAATTGCCACCATAACTCTTCGAAAACTACGATTGTTCATTTTTGACATTGCTTCAATATTCTTTTTGTCCTCTGATTGTATTAAAAATAAATATGTACGTATTTAAACCTTTGTTTGTCATCCTTTTAACAGTGCAGTTTGACAACAAGTATCGAGACGGGATTGACTATCGTTAAAACATTTTAGGAAGACTCCATCTTGTCGACAGTCAATCGGATTGTCTTAGAAACTTAAAATCCTTCAGTGACAGTAAATTGAGACATCTGTGTCTACATAAATCATGCATCCCAAAAGCGTTTAAAATATAAAACGAATTCTTTTCTTTATAATGCTTTTGTTTTCTGTTTGCTCTTTATAGCCAATGATATGTTCTCTTTTTCCTGTCTGCTTTCACATTAAGAGGCGCGAAGGGCGTGACCAATTTAGAATGCATTGATTTCCTTTCAAGGTAGAAAGTAGAAATATATAAAAAATAAAACCTTTTTCGATTGAAAAGCAAACATGTAGGCAATTTTTTTTTACTAAATAATAGTTCAATCATATCTAAAAACTCTAGGTATATCTGATAGACAATGTATTGATCAATCAACCTTCTGAACCCAAGAATCTGTAAAATTGGTGCCATCGAAAGATTTAACAAACAGCTACTTTTTTATGTACTTGTATATTTGAATTTCTATGAGAATGTTTTTATAAGATAAATATCAAATGGATAATTATTGTACAAATTGCGAGTTAAAAGAATAAATATTAAGATGTTTTCTTTCTCTCATTTTTATCTTCTTCATTATCCGTTACAGCCTTTGCAGCATTTTTGTTACAATAAGTATGTAATGTATGATAAAGAGAAGAAATATAAATGTACTCACTGCCTTGTCACTAAGGTTCTTCAATTAATCAAACAAAGTTACACACCCAGAAATCTATTTCATTTGAAATATATTGACAAGACAATAAGACATAGGTTTTAATAAAAAAGACTGTTAGCACCTATTACCGTCAAGTGTACGGAAAATTGAAATATTTTAAACCTCAAACAAAATTTTAGTCATTTATTAATACTTATTAATCAAAAATTAAATTCTATTTGTTGAAAGTACAATAAGTCCGGAAAACAATTTTAAATTTCATTTTCTTTGTAGATATTGCATAACTAATATGCGAAGTGAAATGAACAAATTTTCAGTTATTTCTAAAACTACATCATGGATGTGGGGCATGACTTGCGAAATATTAACAGCATATCAGCAATTTGTGCTGCTTTTTTATTAAAGGGGCATGGTCACGATTTCGGTCAAATTTTATTTTTCTCTTTTTGGGAGTTGATTTTAATCAACTCTTCTATGCAGTTACTCTTGCAAACCGAAAGTGAAACAGTGTTTGGACCTAAGCACAAATCATCACCCCTGACAAGACTTAGTTCTTGAAAATAATAGAAAAATTCAAAGAAATGTATGCTGAAGCATTGTTTTTCAAGGAAACTTATCAATAAACACTTTGAAAATAGTCAGATTTTATATAATACGAACAACTAAGATATTTTAATGGTCCTGTGTATTCCTACGCCAGAGTTTAATTATAGCCTCGTTCAACCAAACGCTCGGCTGTCTCCGTTTATATCCGACAAGCAGAGAGGCTCTCTTGCTTGTCGGAGATTAACGGAGACAGCCGAGCGTCTGGTTGAACGAGACTAGAGTTCGAAATCAATAGTGCTTGGATCCATAAGATTTTTAGAATTGCTTCGATTACTTATACATAGTTTGAAATATATCATTAAATATTACACAACATGATTTATATGGGGTTTCTCGAAATTCTTGTCGGAGAAGTCTAAAACTCATATGATAAAAAAGTGCGTAATTCAAATACAGACTAGAAACAGACTACATGCAAGATAAGTTGATTTTAAAATAAATGATAATCGATAAAATCAACTCCTGTCAGTACTTCAGTACTTTGATTAGTATTTACTATACTTAAGGAATGCTGTTTTAATGATAGAATGAAATTTGATAGTCATTCGTAGAGTTATAAGCAAGATACAGATCACACAATTCTTTGTCATGTAAACAAGGCTCGTGCCCTATTTTCGTTTACCCTTAAAAAACTTTTTCTAGCTGATTTGTCTATCTTTTTATTCATTTTATTAAGCATAAATAAACAGTTCCTAACCTTTGACACATTAATTCAATGTCTTAAACTGGAATATTTACTTCAACATTCAAAATGTAAATACACGCTTTGTTTACAAAACAAAGAATTCCAAACTCTTTAACTCGCTTAAAACTCAACAAATGGCATTCAAACATTACAATTGGGAAAGAAATCTTTTACCAAAATCTTGAGCATGCCCCTTTAAGCTTGAGAAATATGTTTCATATCTAAATAGCAGAACACCCGCAACGTTTTTTTTTTTCAAAATAAACGATTTGATAGGTTAACCGCACGATAGAACAACACACAAGTACGATCCGATAGGATTGATGCACGATAAAGAAGGAATATGTGTAGTACTTGTTTATGTACAATACTGTTTTTGTTCAATACATATATAACAATATGTTTTACTGCAGTTATTGTCAAAGAGATGCTGCGGCCATTGTTTTCAAATACAACACGAGCGTTATCAGTAAACTATAAGATCAGAAATCTCCTAAAGTCTCGCACTGATCATTCAAATATAATTTGTAAAAGAAAAAAAAATTCAAACATTGCCAATTTCATTTCTTTCTTCCAGTAAAAGCGATACCATTGTATATTGCTTTAAACGGCAGTTAGATGAACCTCGCTAGCACCTTTGAACTGTGTGTTCTTACTTAAAAATGAAAAATTCAAATTGAAAAAGACAATGTAATGAGTAAGGGTATCGATTTATTTAATCCTATCATTTAATTGTAGCAAAGTCATGTCTTGGTCACTATCTTGTACCTTAATACAATAAATTAATATATTTATGCTAAATGTTACTCTTTCTGTTAATGAAAAAAGTACAACCATTTCCATATATATAAATAATTAAAAATTGCATTGGCTGTACTAAATTCCCATTCATTAATTTTCTTCAATTTTGCTTCAATGGATTATTGTCCAATCACACAAATATCTATATTTACATATGATAAGGGTTCTACAATGGAGCATACATGAACAGAATGCCATCATATTGTATTTATGATATACCGGTACTTCAAAAAGGTTGAAAGTTTGTGAATTATTCATGACAAATAATCACATTTTATCAACACCAAATTCATTAACTTTAAATTTTATGTTTGTGATTGGTATATAATGTAGCATAACTTAACCCAATTTTTATTCATGTTCAAGATGGCCAAATATTACTGTATGGAATGAAACCTGTCAGTGACATTATGTATATTAAGGCAAGCCCTCGTAAACAAACCAATAAGTCTTCGAGTTCTTATCAATTTTCGTGCAGTGTGTAAATTCTCATTGACCCCTTCTGGACAATCGTCACGGTAGGTACTTGTATATATATAGCCTCACGGCGGACAGAGCATCACCTCTCTGGTCGGATCTTATTAGTAAGGTAAGTTAGTCAAAGCACTAAGGATATAACAGTGCCCCTATTTGTAAAAAAAACCCACCTTTTTATAATTTTTAAAAACACTTAAAAAAGTTGTTTAAAGATTTTTGTGCATGTTGATTTTTAAGTGAACACACAGCTACTTTATGTTTATTTGAATCTGTTTTAAGAGGACATGTAGACCACCAAACAGATTTTACAACATTGTTACCCTGTCTATTACATGAAAAAATGTAGCATTTGTAAAAAGATTATTTATGAATATACAATGAATTCACTGAAAAGAGAAATATCAGAATGAATATTGATGTGTGAAATACATTGCATACGATTTTAGATTTGGATCAAATGACAAAAAATAAGCAGTGATATAAAATACACTCCTCATTTCAAAAAAGAAAATCAGTGGATATATTCTTAAAGTCGATGTCAAGAAAAAGAAAACCCTAACGAAAATAATAACTATAACGTTTCGTTTACTTCAATTCCTCTCCGAAAAACATCTTCTTATATCATTTTGCATCGTGTACTATCGTTTTAATTTCGTTTACAATCTATATAAGCCTAAATTATAGCACAACGACAGTACCATATCATATCGGGTCCTCCCGTTTACTTTCTTGATTATACAATGTATGCAATCTTAAAGAGAACAGTTTGTTGATATTTTTTCCGACCAAAGTTAATCAATGCACTTTGTTTTCAATGCCTATTTTTGAAGAAAAAAAGCATTAACGTTTCCGATTGCAAATGTTTGAAAAACAAATCATTGGACTGGAAAGCAAATGAAAAACATTATTATTTCCCCGGAAAAACTCGTAAGAAATCATGTTTGGTAGGTTGCCCAATTATATTTTGTCTAACTATGCCAAGCCCCCTGATTTCAAGATATCAAATCAAGGGGACTTTAACTGTTTTTCTACATGTGGTATCATTAATTTTTGGGATCGAAAATGAATGTTTTAAAGAGCGCATTTCAAATAAGAATTAAGATAGAAATGAGCATTTTAAGTATGTTAACGGAATCTTAAACTCGCCATAATATGAATTTGAAATCACAGAATTTCTTTATACTTCAATTTAATGTTTATTGGAAAACAATTCTTTTCTGTTTGTCGAATATCGTTATACACAATGATGTGTAAAATTCATGAACAAACAAAAGCATATGCAGAAATGACATTTGATGACAAGGAACAGTGTTCTAAATCAAAAGTCCAATCAAATAATACAGAACAAAACCGATTAAACAAGACCTTTAAAGAAATTAAAAGTAGGAGCAGGTACCATGCAGGTTTCAAGATAAACGGAAAAACCGTAGACAGTTAGTGATTAATCATGGTGTAACAAGAAGTATAGAATGATACTTGGTTTTTTAAACCTGCCAGTGCCAAATATGAAGTCAAAGGCATCGTTTTTCATTGAATATGACGTAATATGTAAATATTTTTTATAATGATGACTAAGCACAATGATTATGTTGCACATTTTCTATTTGATTTACTGTAAACGTATCATAGTTTTAGTACACGATATTGCATGAAGGAAAATAGTTAATCAAAGTTTGCGTGAACTTTAATCAGCGTATTCTTGAATATTCTATTCATATACATGTCTGCACGCCTTTAGCGATGTACTTGATTGAGCGAAAGAGACATACTGCAAAAACGTTTGATAGAATACACAGCTAAATGTAATACATTTCCAGTCAATATACATGTTATAAATCTGGTTAATGTATTATATTGAAAGATTAGTCATTTAGGAAGTATTTTTTCAATGGCTTGTAGAGTAGGTTTTAAAAGAAAGGAAATCAACATACAAATTCATATCGTTTTGCGGATCTATATGTTCGATACCTCTATTTAAGTGTTAAAAAACCCATTTTTGTTGCTAGTGAAAATTTTCCAGTTTGAAGACATTTTAGTATCTCATAGTTTCGAAAAAAATGTTTTTTTCTTTAAATATTTTGGCTGTTTATTGATCTATTCCTTGACTTTTGTATATTTAACACCCCCTCCCCCCAATCAAATCTTAAAAGGAATAAAAAAACGGATTGTTTTAAAAGAAAATGATTTCTGCTCTGCACCTGCTTAAACATGAATTGTCTAATTTCTTAACCGGTTTCTAACAGTATTTCCTGTAGTGAAGAACGTTTGGGCTAACCCCCCCCCCCCCAAAAAAAAAAAAAAAACAACAAATAAAAACCCAACAAAAATTCAACAAACACAAATGAGGAACATGCATTTTTTTCAAACTTTTTTGTATATTTCTTAAAACTGTAAACCTCATCTAAAGGTACATGTAATCTAGTATATGTAAAATGAATAAGGAACATGAAGTAAACAATGATAAGCCATGTAGGTAACTATGTCACGCCTAATTCAGAAACACAGGGATATTATACAAGAATAACTATCATTCACACAGGTATTTCCATCTGCTAAACTTCTCACTAGATAAATAATCAAATAATAAGTCACGACATTAGAGCTGTGTCTTGTGTGAGATTGACACTCCCATGATTTTATAACGATTGATAATGAGATCATGCAGAATGATAACGTTCATCATGTGAAAAACTATATAACAAGTACCCATCTGTGCATTTGCGATTAAAAAAATAAACAGTTACATACTAGAAAAAAATATTTTATTCACTCTAATGATTTTCAAATTTAATTTTTTTAACCAAGGATCCATGTTGATATTGAAATGAAAAATATTTCCCCAAACAAAAAACAAATTTCTTCTTTAAGCAATGCCAGTAGTTGTTGAAATAACTATACACATGTTTTCTTTACCGTCTAAAGAAATGCAAGACATTCATTTTTAAAAAAAATGCGTGCGTTGCTCGCTGGCGGGAAGCCCCGGCACGAAGCGAGCTATACCGAAAAGAAAATTCAAACCAACTGCACATTGATCTTACAGATTTTTTTGCCTTTAGTTAATCGGACGAACAGTCCAACTTTTAATCGGACCAGCAGGTACCTGTGAATATAGTTTCAATTCTACCCTATCATGAAAACAAACAAGATCAACATATTTAGCGACTATGTCAATCAAAAAATAATCGAGTTACCGCACAATAGTTTGCATATTGGAACGTCAGAATTTTTTGGCGTCAGTAAATTTTGACCCACAATGCAAATCCAAGCAATCTTTTTGTCGTTTTCATGTTCCCGCAAGAATCAAAGTTTAACTTTTTAGAACCAGAAAAAAATGTATAACTTCATGCAGTTCAAGAACGTCATGCTTTTAGGGAGAATAAAACAATATACTCCTCGTAGTTTTAATTCTTAGTGGAGATTTTAAAGTGCCAGATGACAATTAATTGAAGTGGGATGAAAAACTCTAACAGAGATGACTGAAAGTTGAATACTTTGTTTTTATTAATATTCGTGGGTATCAATTTTGTGTGGATGAATTAAAAATCCCAGTTTGGGGGATACCTAAATTTGTTTCCAATGACCGTATCAATACAAAATGTTTGCAGAAATTTTAACTCAATAAGCATTTAGATTAGTGCATCAACTTAATAACGAAATTCCACAAAAATTGGTAATAAACGAAAATTCCTGAAACCACAGTAACTGAAATCTGCCAGGATTACCAAAATCCTTGCAATACCTTAAAAATGCTAACGAATTTACGAATTATGGTATTTCGTTGGATATAGAAAACAATTGTAACTAAAAATTATTTGAATTAATGCTTACAGTTTCATGTAATGAATTACGAGGTGATTCCGCTAATTTCTGCATATTTTGATTTTTCTTGACCCTTGATTCTCAGGGGAGTCATACTAGACACCGCAGTTACTATAGAATTCGATTTGCACTTTTGATTTCAAAAGAGAAAAACCCTTTATATTAAAATCTCTGTTACTCACTGATATCAAATCCGATATTAAACTAGTTCTTCCGATGAACCAATGACAAAATATTGCTATTGCTTATATACTACTATTAGTGTAAACATTGTAAAATTGTATTCACTAAAATTTAAGATACATTGTATATTTTATTTTCTCTTGTATTCAATTTCACTTACGTTGCTTATTTCTTTATTCATTTTTCATGATAAAACGTAGTTAATTCAAATTTAACAATATGCTGCGCTTGCTAGCCCTAATGATCACACCGTACACCATATATTTTCTTATATTGAATAACTTATTTGACTACAATATTTTTTTTGTCTTCAGGAGCCATGAAGTTTCTGTGTGTTCTTCTCATCCCAGCTGTTCTCGCTGCTGGTATGTTTACTTAGTTACTTTCGAATGTGTATTTACCCTGTTTTAAAGGATAGTCATTTCCTTACTATAACACGAGCAGTTCAAACATAACATGCACACAATTTTTAAAAATCCTTTCACCTTGATTATTCACATCATGTGACAATACTAAATTAAGATTGTTTTCTCCGTCAGAAATTCATCGAATCTTAAGTTTAAAAAATCCACTTACACATCCTATTTTAAAAAAAAATTATATATATATATATATATGAATTTCTTATACGTTCAAATGCAATGTCAAGCAATTGAGTTTTTGGAAATGTTTTTTTTTAGTTCCCAGCAAAAGAGTTCTCTTTGACAGTAAGTAGATTTTTCTTACCCAAACATAGTATTAGTTATAGATATAAAAAAATTACATTTTTTGCAAAGTGAAGAAAGCATCAAAAGTACAATCAATGAAAATATTTATATTGGTAATCGTTACTTTTCTAATATTACTCAGTTTTCGTTAACTGCATCTTTGAATATAAAATCCTATTGTAAAAAAGTTTAAAGTGTTACTATGCTATATTTAAAATACTTTTTTTTTATTTTTTGTCTGATAACATATATTTGACAATAGAATGTTTACTTAGTTCTTTATATTTAGCATTTCTGATATGATAAAGGTAGTAGCATATGTGAATTTACTCAAATACTTTTTACATCTTTAACTATGCATTTGAGAGTTCTATTCTTACTTTGCTTTCCATACGCTTAGCATTTCTGAACAGTCAAGAGGCTACACACTTGATTGACCAGCTTGTGGAAACCTTGGCAACTAATGATAACGAGGCTAAATGTGAGCAGGAATGTCACGTGTTGATTACAAACCAGGACTCCGTCTTCCAACATCTGTGCCCCTTCATGTGTCATTCGTATGTTTTTTAAAGTCAGATTTTAGAACAGTATCACAATGTATAGTATAACTCCTTCAAAGCAAACTTTTGAAAAAACTGTGTGGATTTAGTTTGCTTAATCTTTTCTATCCATATCCCCAGGCGAAGTTTTTTTTTTTTTTTTTTTTTTACAAATTTTTGTGATACGTTAGAAAAATTATAAAGAATTTTCCCATGGAAACTAAACAATTTTGCGAAATCAGAACATGTTTTTCTGTGCTCCTTTTTGCTCTAAACAATGTGTATGGAGGCTGGATGATCGACGAAATAGTAATCAGATCTATTTTTAGTTTTTAAAGATGATCCTTCAATCGTTAAATTATTAATTAATAAACAATGTGGTATAAAATTTAGCTTTCAAATTTTGATATTTACTATATTTATATACCAACTTGTTCTTTTTAAAAGTATCTATACATGAATCAGCCACGATTATCCACCCCTATTAATGTAATACTTTGAAAATTTTGAAAGCGTTATTTTAGATTCCTGTTTTCTTTAAAATTTGCTCTTAGTGATCAGCACATTTTGTTTTGATTTCTATGTACACTAATGTAAGCATTTTCTTCATCAGAGCTATGCAGGCCCTTGGTAACCTCCATAGTCCTAACACTGATCCCACCGCCGGCAAGCGTATGTTGCTCGACAGTAAGTTTTTTTTGGCCAAAGAATTGTACGAATTGCTATCGCATAACATTTTATTTATTTTCTAATCAATTAGAAAAGTTCTGTATCAATGTCTTTTAAATAAAATGTTTTATATTAGGCAAAAAAGCATTTTTTCAGTTTCATGTAATAGTGTTATTTACTAAGCGGGTAAGAATCTCAAAAGGCGAACTATAAAAAAACATAATGATGTTTTAAGGCATGGACAAATTTTACTAGCAAAATATAAAAGAATGATATGACCAGGGGCGTACGTCTAATTTTTTTGTTAAAATATAAAGTTTTGTTATATTTAAATGTTTATTTTTATATCACTAGGCTTCCTGAACACACAGGAAACTTCTAAAATCATTGATCAACTTGTGACTACACTGAGTTCCGATTCAACAGAGGTTGCCTGCGAGAAAGAGTGCCACATTTTGATCACCGATTCTACTTCTGTATTCCAGCACATGTGTCCATTCCTCTGTCACTCGTGAGTTTATTTTATTCACTTCCATTATAAAGAGAAAACAAAATATGAATATAGTGGCAATTTCCTTAATAAGGATATTGTTAAAAAGAACGTGCTCGATTGCATTTTTTCTTATACTACTTTTTTGTTAATCCTAAATACCAAAATTAATATGATATTATTGTTGATTTGACCTTACCATTTAATTTAAAACGGACTAGGGTTAAATTACATGTGTGCTGTGCATACAATTTCCAAAATAGAAAAATACAAGTTTTGAATAGGAATAGTGGTCATGATTATATTCTATTATCATATGTTTATTATCTATAAAAGATAAGT
Source organism: Magallana gigas (assembly GCF_963853765.1). Classification (NCBI taxonomy): domain Eukaryota; kingdom Metazoa; phylum Mollusca; class Bivalvia; order Ostreida; family Ostreidae; genus Magallana; species Magallana gigas. Next base: position 29,999,764 of record NC_088862.1, read on the forward strand.
TTTTAATAAAGGTTTCAGAAAAATTGTACATTTATCTAGAACATTACACATTTTTAAAAAAGATAAACAATCCTTGTTAATAAAGTCATATCTTAAAATTTAGGATGGCTTTATTAGATAATTCTCTGACCATCAATCCTCTTTCAGCAATAAAGCTTACAAATGATTCGTTATACACACAAAACATCCTAGAACACTAAGCTTACAAGTGATTATTTATAAAAGCTTCCTAGAGCACTTAGCTTACAGATGATCCACTAAACACACAAAGGCCCCCTAGAGCACTTCTCTGGCAGATGATACTTTATAACACACAAAGCCTCCTAGATCACTTAGCTTACAGATGATCCTTTATAACACACAAAGGCCCCCTATAGCACTAAGCTGGCAGATAATGCTTTATAACATACAAAGCCTCCTAGAGCACTTAACTTACAGATGATCCTTTATAACACACAAAGCCCCCTGGAGCACTAAGATTACAAGTGATCCTTAAAAACACACAAAGCCCCCTACAGCACTAAGCTGACAGATGATCCTTTAATAAACACTGAGCCTCCTTGAGCACTTACCTTACAAGTGATCCTTTATAAAACACAAATCCTCCTAGACCAATACAATTACATATGATTCTTTATAACACAACGAGCTCATAAAGCACTAAGGTAAGCTTACAAATGATCCTCTTAAACACACAAAGCCTCTTATATACTAACCGTTACAAATAACCCTTTCATTACATACAGATCCTCTTACATATAACCTTTTAATTGCATACAGATCCCCTTACAAATAACCATTTATTACACACAGAGCCCCTTGCAAATGACCCTTTATTAACCACGGAGCCCCTTACAAATAACTCTTTATTACCCGCAGAGCCCCTTACATATAACTCTTTATTATAAACGGAACCCTTTACAAATAACCATTTATTACCCACAGAGCCACTTACAAATAACATTTTATTATACACAGAGCCCCTTACAAATAACCCTTTATTACCTACAGAACCCTTTACAAATAACTCTTTATTACCCACAAAACCCTTTACAAATAACTCTTTATTATACACAGAGCCCCTTACAAATAACCCTTTATTACCTACAGAGCCCCTTACAATTAACTCTTTATTGCCCACTGAACCCTTTACAAATAACCCTTTATTGCACACAGAGTCCTTAAAAATAACCCTTTATTACCCACAGAGCCCAGGCTATCGTCGGAAACCTCCACCATTCTTCGGCTCCCGCCTCACCAGCAAAACGTCTTGTTCTTGGAAGTAAGTTATGTTTTCTTAAGACAAGGGTATAAACATACTTTAAACTTTTTTGTTTACATAGATTTTACTTGTATTCCTTAGACGAAAACGCCTTTTTTTATTTCCCGAAAAAGATCGCCGAGATGTTACAGGTATAGTAGCATTTAGTTTGTTTGTTGACGTTTGGTTTCCATTTCTAGACTTCCTCAACACACAGGAGACATCCAACATCATTGACCAGCTTGTTGCCACTCTGAGTTCCGATTCATCAGAGGTTGCCTGCGAGAAGGAGTGCCACATTTTGATCACCGACTCTACTTCTGTATTCCAGCACATGTGCCCATTCCTCTGTCACTCGTAAGAGAAAAGGTTGAAAATATCCAATTTATAAAAACAAAAGTAATCTTAACCGACCTATATTTGGTTCATGTTTCAATGTTTCAGTGCCCAGGCTATAATTGGAAATTTTCATCACGCAACCGCTGCCCCTGTCCAGAAAAAGCGATTTTTGGTTGATAGTACGTATTCATTTCATATATCATTCAGCCTCTCTCTCAAAAATGTTGTAAAAGTCTTACATTTGACGCTTTATTACATTCAGAATTTATTTGTCGAAAAACAATTTATTCTAAAACAAGTACATAATTATCCTGAAAGAGGTTGGGTGGTTAAACAATTTACCATCAGATCTGCCTTAAATTTTGACGTGACATTTATGACCATCCGCTAGCATTTTGTAAAGAAAAATAAAAACATTTTTTTTTAAATTTAATCCCTTACCCTATATTTTTATATAAAACCTTTCTTCTTAAAAAAATTAAATAGCATATAAAATAGGAATGACTACAAATCCCTTTTAAATACCTTCCGTAAATATTCTATAAAAGTAAATCAAGGACGTTTGGTGTTTTGACCTGTCAATATATACAAAGTACTTTTAACTGACTGTTCATTTAATCATCATGAGCTTAATCTAAAGGATCACATTTTTCTTTTTTTTCTGACTAATAAATAACTTAGCATAGAAATAGTAATCAAAGAATAGAATCTAAGGTGGCCTATATTTTACATACGTTGGCGAAATAATTCATCACATGTTTTCGAATTACAAAATTATTGTAGATTTTTATCTAACAGTTTTTATCAACCAATGTGAACTAATGATAAAAAACTTGGGTTTCAAAGTGTGTTTTTTAAAACAATTTTTCAATCGTATTAAATCTTTATCAGTTTTATATATTTGTATGAAATCTGAATAATAGGTAAAAATCAGAAATTTCAAATGAAAACATAGAAGAAATAATAAAAATTACTTCAAATTTAAAGAAAATTGGATGTAATTCGGAATTTGTTATATTAAGTTTAGTTAAAATGTTTTGATTTAGTAATATGAACTGATAGACATTGTATTATCTAATCATTTCATTAAAGAGCAGCAACTTTACATCTAATAACAGATACCTATATACATGTAACTACAGAAAAATTCATCTATCTTTAAGTTGAGGAGAAAAAAATAGTGACTTTGTCCTGTCCTTGATGTGAAAACAGGATGGTCAAATTTGATGTAACTAATTCTTTAATTTCATAATATGGTTTGTTTGACTGTGTACAAATTGCACACTGTGAGGTACTGTTTATGTACATGTTTTTCTGAAAACACTTTCCTTGAACAATACGCTAATTTGAATCTCACCAGGCTTGTTGAAAAGTCATACATCGTACATTATACAATACATTTTACAGCACTTTAGGGTGTAAAAAGAACGTTTTATTTTTCAGCCTTGTTGGCAAACCCAGAGGTAAATGTTTTGGTGACCAGCTTGGTTTCTGTCCTTGGATCTGACCCAACAGAGCAGACCTGTGAGAAAGAATGCGTCGTCCTGATGCATGCCGATAGCGTTATACATCATTTGTGCCCATTTGTGTGCCATTCGTAAGTTTTTGTTTTTAAATTAAAAGATCATAGAATCAACTTTAAAACTATCTTAAAAGATCTGTTCATTAATACTCACCTAAAATATGAGTTCTTACACCTACTAAATCCATTTAAAGGTGAGAGAGAAAATCTATCTTTCTGTGCAATTTGTATGAATCATTCTCATATGAATTAAAGCAATAAGTAAAACAATTTTTTATATTTTTTCTTGAAAAATTTCACGTGATTCAGAAATTGATCAGAATATTCTGTGTAACAAACTTGGCTGCATTAATTTGCTCATGTTAACAGTTAATTTTTTGCATTTTGGGAAAACATCATTTATACTTCTCTACACCAGCTTCCAGCAATTGGTTTCAAAAGTTCATCTGACAAGCTCTCCATCAAACCCATCAAAGAGATTCCTCGTTGACAGTAAGTTTATTTTTTATCTTTACGTAAAAATTTCAAAAACTATTTCGGGAAAACACATTTTTCTAAAAAAATTGATACTTATTTGAAAAAAAATTAGATAAATGCATTTTTTTTAATATAAACAAAGAATTCCTTTTTATTTTCTTATTTTTAAATTGAATAACAGTTGCTTTAGATAATATAGACATGATTCAAAACATAAGAAAAATGATTAGCTTTTACCATTTACATAGATCAAAAATGGTATTTAAATTTTCCTTTTATTTGTTAGCTCTTATGAGTAACCCAGAGATCAGTATTTTGGTCAGTGGGCTTGTGGCCACCCTGGGCTCTGACCCCACCGAGCAGGCTTGTGAGTCTCAGTGTGTAACCATGATCCACGCCGACAATGTCCTCCACCACCTTTGTCCATTTGTCTGCCACTCGTAGGATATATTTTATACCCAAATATTTATATTTGCCAATATGATTTCTTAATTGAACCTATAAAATACCGAAAGAGTTCAGTTCTATATAAACTTTTAATTATGTAACAATGATAATCAAACCCACTAAAACTTTGGTTTCATGAAAAGAAGATATGGTAGTGTTATGACTTTTAATTCATCTGTATCGCAAAGACCAGCGATGCTACAATTACATTTACACGTATATATACATCATGTGATTATGCTGTTAAACAATGCAGCGACAGTAAAACCATGTTTTTATAGGTAATTTATTAAGCCCTTTATAGATAATATATACATGTACTATTATTTTAGATTCCAGGAGTTGGTTCATAATGTGCATCTCACACCATCTGTGTCCAATCCCGTTCACAAAAGATTTTTGATTGACTGTGAGTTTATATTTTGTCGGTTCTATACTATCGAATTCTAATGGAGCATTTTTATTGGATACTTAACAAAAGTTCATGTTTTTATTAAGATATTTGTCATTTTAAATGTTGTCCTCTTACATTTTTGTTTGGGACCATATCCGTTAAAACGTTAAATTCTTAAACAGAAGATGCAAATATATCAATATATTTCGTAAAATATTTCAAACCACTGGCAAACTATTTAAAAATGACTTCACCACTACCTATCTGGTGTGTACAATTTGATAGCAATTTATTTCATTACATCTGATAACGTACTTCTATCGCGTAGCTCTCCTCAACAACCCCGAGGTCAGTGTAATTGTTAACAGCCTGGTCAGCACCCTTGGGTCCGATCCCACCGAGGCCGCCTGCGAGTCCCAGTGCACCAATATTGTACATGCCGACAACGTCATTCACTTCCTCTGCCCTCTTGTCTGTCACTCGTAAGATAAAGTTTTTTTCTCTCCTCTAGTTGTAATAGACCAGTTCACTATAACTTCGATGCTGCTTTCTTACATGGCAAATTGATATACTTAAGCGAAGTTTTAGTGAACAGAAAATTAAACTACGTAAATTAAATAATCAAGGTTACGTCATTTATCATTAAACTAAGTCATTTTGCCTTGCAAAAGAACAGTACAACAGGTACCGTGAATGGGTCTAGTGGCGGGCTTAACATATTTCTACTACATATCATGATTAAATTTACAAACAAATTGAACAAATATTAAGACATTTTGGGATTGATATTTAATTGAATTGTCATTATTTTTCCATATATTCATAAAAAAATATTGAAAATTGTAGTAGTAAATTGATGCGTAGTGTCCTTGGATTGACAATTTTTTTTTTATTTATAGCTTCCAGTCTTTAGTGCAGAAGGTTCATCTCACTTCTCCTATGGGTAACCCGGCTCAATAGAAATAATATATATTTTTTTTTACACAAAGGAAGTTTATTCTTGAAATAAAATAAAAAAAAAATATTATGTTATAATAATATAATATAAATTATAGGACCTTAAACTTTGTCCTGTTGTTGTTCTTTTTAGCATAAACAATAAATTTTATATTATTATAACAGTAACTTGATCCAAAGGGTCGGACCACGTCGAGTTGCTAGGCGCGGATCATCAGATCAAACTCAACACTTATCGTCCCTTTTGATCTGATAATCCGCACCTGGCAACTCGACGTGATCCGGCTATTTAGTCAAGTTACTGTTATAATGATGAAATTATTATAAACTTTTATCTATTCAAAAGTTTGAATTACAATACCTTCTTTTTGAAATCAACTGTATGACGTTTGATTATATAACAGTGCTATTTTGAAATGAACTCTCTTAAAACGCGCTAAAATACAGACGTTATTCAATGCGTGCTACGTCATCAGTTTCGGAGAGTGGTGATACAGAATCAGAAAACCACAGTGTGTTGATCCGGAAAATCGGATCACTCTGTAAAATTGACAATATCAAGAAGGGGATATTAATGGATATATAATAATAATAATAATAGTTTATATCATTGCATACATATGCAAAAGCTTTTGATAATCGTTTTATATTTATTAACCTCACGCTGTCAAGTATTTTCAGGAAAGACAAGGAATTAAACAGTTAAAAAGAAATAAAGAAAAGGAAGAAAAATTAAGAAATAATGCAAGATTTAAGAAATAGTGATCTTAAAATTTTAACAAACCAAGACATAAAGGAGTTCTGTTAAACGTGTTCTTGTACATCGTAGTTATATAGAATAAGTAGATATCGAAAGGTTACCTGGTTGAAGGGCACACGGGGCACTCACGATAAGTCTAGCTGCACCTTATCATTCGTGACGTTAAGCGTCTTGATATAGAATTAACCAGCAAGTCGTGTTTAATTTCATTCCAAAATCTGAACTTTTAAGATCACTTGCAAGTATTTATTCGCATACCTTAAAAATAAAACAAATTTTAAATAGCAAGTAAACATGTCTTCAACAAAACTTGAAACAACTTCAGAATATATGCCTCACAAAATTGAAAATGCGACTATCAATATTAGTATATTTGTGCAACAATACAATATGAAATGAAACTGTACGGAAGAAAACTAATCCATAACATGTTCTCGACTTTCGTTTCATAGATTTGCCATGATAAAGTTTCAATCTGAAATAATATATTATGATTACGAACATAAATGCAAGGGTGTACGTGACTTAGAATCTGGTGTAATTTGTCTGATATTATAACATACATGTAAATGTAACCAAAAACATCATATGTGATAAAAAACTTAAAAGGAACAAAGAAGATTTATTAAAAAGTGGATTTAAGATACATAGTACTTTTAATCTTAAACGACGAATAATGAATTCGATTATCATTCAAATTAAGAGATGATTACCGAAATAAAATGTTGATCGCTGTTAAAACTATGACAAATTTTTACAGTCAAAATTTCATAGATTTAGTGACAATTTGAAATTTTAAACTCACTAAATACAATCCTGGAATATAATGTTAATGCGCACACATTTTCGGAATATTACTAACTTTTGCCACACTTAACTTGGTTGTCATGTTACAAATTACCCACACTCCTTGTGTCATTGTAATAGATAACAGGTTTTAAAGAGGCATGGTCACGATTTTGGTCAAACATTATTTTTCCGATTTTAATATTTACAATGATTCAGAATGGCATTTTTAATAGGCAACTGAAATTTGAGTGCAATTTGTTGAGTTTTAAGCGAGTTACAGAGCTTGAAATTCTGTAAACAAAGCGTTTGTTTACATTTTGAACGTTGAAGTAAAAATTCCAATCTTAAACCTGAAACGAATGTATTAAACGTTAGGAACTGTTTATTTTTGCTTAAAATGAATAAAAAGATAGACTAATAAGCTTGAAAAAGATTTTTTACTGGTATATTGAACCTATGTAAACAAAAACAGGGCACGAGCCTTGTTACATGACAAAGAATTGTCAGCATTGTATCTTGCTTTTTACTCTACGAGTGACTCTCAAATTTTATTTGATCAATAGAAATGTATTTCTAAAGCATTGTAAATAATAAAAACATTAAAATAGAATTTGACCAAAATCGTGACCATGACCCTTTAAAGAGAAATGTATTTAACTGCCTACATGTATTATGATTAGATAATATATGTCAGAAATGTTTTTGTGATATATGCCAAGTGTTAGCTACTATCTTAGCATTAAACTATCCCATTGAGCTCATCGTTAACGTACATTGGAACTATTCTTTCCGAGATAAGATATTTAATATACGCATTATTTATACAAAGTGTAAAAACGAATGATTTCTAATAATAACATTTATAATCTACTTTTTTCATCTAAGCAATTGGAGATGCATAAAACATTTAAAATAGTGACAAGTCAATATAATGTAACGTAATAATTTTCCTTTCGTCATGTAAAGATATCAACGAAATCAATTTTCATGCACAATGCACCTATCATAGAAACATAATATTTATGTAAAGTTATTTTATTTTGATGCAAATTTGAAAATGAATAAAACAGCATAGTAAATTGCCACTTTGTATGACATTTAGTGTCGTTCCCTAAATTGACAGTCACGCGATACGTGTTGATGATTCCCCCGAACGAAGGTCATGAACTAATTTCAATATTACAAGGGCCTATCCTTATTAGAAAAAAAATTGAATTTATAGTTAAATTCTACTTATCTAGAAGAATCTGAAAAATGTCACTGCTTTGTTTAGAGTCAATCTTTTACTAAAATAATAATAATTATAACATTGAGTCATTTTTTTTTTAAAAGTAAACAGTATCATAACTGCAGCAGTGTGTGCGTACAAATTGAGTAACGCGCGCGCGCGCGTTAGCGCGTTATGAAAATGTGTATGCACACATCGCTGAAGTTGACTGTACCGGCACTGTACCAGTTATCGGCTATAATTTTACGTTTTATTTTCGTGTTTCCTTATTTTTTTTTGGATATATTTGAACATTTAATTATGTCATCATTTAGAACCGAAAACATATTGTTTTTGTGTTTTTTTATAGCACGCTCGAATTTGCCGAGTTTTTACGATTTACTGTACCAGTTATCGACTTTGTGTTGATAACATAGTGAAATCTCTGTACATGTTGATTTTATATTCTGCAAAATGTAAATTGAATTATGTTTCTCGCAGAGTCAGCTTATAGGCCGTAGGGGTTATCATACATAAACAAAACTCATAAAATTATCCGTTTATCATCATACGGTATTTCACAAAATCTTACGCTTATTCAATACATAATTGTGCAATCAGGCGTTCAACTGTGCCATGAATCTCTCTCAAGTGAGTGAAGTCCTTTTGTTTATAAAAATTATATGTATTGATATTTTATGTCAAATCAAAGACGGGTTATAATAACGTTTCATAAAGAGGGCATATTCTATTTTTAAATAATTATCCACTTTCCCCACAGCTGGAAGTGCAAAGATGTAAATCAGCGGTAAACAATGATCGTTAAAGCTCATGTTTAAAGCATATTCAAGAAAGTTTTCAAGCAAACTTACTTTTCTTTATTTGTAACAGACAACTGAATAAAACATCTTGGGTAGTAGCGTGCTATAACCTCGAACCCTCAATTTAGCCGATAACTGGTGTTAGCCGACATCTGATGCAGTACCAGTATACTTAAAAAAATGATTTAATGCTTATACATATATTTACATTTTTTTAACCTCATGCCTTGTCTGCAAATGTGATTTATACCTTAAAATTTGTCTTATTCTAAGGGTAAGTTCATATTAATGGAAGAGCCAAAGTAACAGCCACAAGCGTGAATTTTGTTTTTCGCTTGTGAGGTTGCAGTTTACAGCGTTCAACGTTTGTAACGTCACAATCAAACTAATCATTTTAACCTTTGAGTACCCTGTGTGCATTACAGTGTTATATTTACATCTACCAAACATAATTTCCTCTATTTCTTACTGAAACTTATAGCTAATTCATAGCTCTATAGAAACAGCCAGACTGAAATCTCCGTACGCCCTATTTATCGATTGGTCGAAATCTACAGCGGCTGAAAGTAACAGGACTGAAATTGACACGCCCTGTTTATCGATTGGTCTGAACCTACAGCGACCGCAGTAAAATCCCTTCTTTTAGCTAAAGTACTTTTGTACATTAACAGTAATTTAGTGAATTTTACTAACTTTTCATAATCAGTTTATTAATTAGTTAAAGAAAGATGTTAATATAAACAATAAAATGCTTTCTTTAATGATTCATGCGGGTTATGAAGGTAGTGATCATTGCAGAAAAACGCTGTAAGGAAATCCTAACAATACTTTTTAGAGCCATGACCTTGCATGTGACTGAAATCTTTTATATACAATAAGCGAACTTTTTCATTACCTTATAATTCGTATCACCTGACTAAATATACACAGCGCAGTTTGTTAACAGCTGAACCGATCGATCAGAGCTAACAAGTAATAGTAGAGAGCGGTGTAAAGGGGAGTAATCCGATACATTGGTACATGAAGCAAACCTTCATTATTTTAGTTTAATACTTTAAAGAAAAAACAATTGATTTGAAGCTCCCAGAGGCTTTTTTCAGTAACTCATTTTTAATAACAAATTAAGCTGAAAATTTTTAACTTCAAAATTTTAAGCAGATTTGATTTGATTTACCAAGTCAAGAAAAACGATAAACATTTGATAACGATGCATATAAAAAAAATTGAAATAATAATGACGAAGGTATGAGTATATTGTATAACTGTAACTTCCATATTATTTCGTAGGCAATCACTCCATATCTTATAAACGTCACCACATACATGTAAAAGCAAAATTTTCTGTAGAAGTTTTAATTGGTAATGAACCTTTTTTGAATATCTACTAATTTTGACTTTATCCATGATATTTTATAGGCAAAAGAATTATGAACGTTCCATCATTTTATATGACATTTTGCAAGACAGCGTGCAGTTATATAACCTTGTGTGACCTTGCAATCATTATGCATACATTACGTAATCGGAATAATCTCTTGCATATAAAAACTCTAGAATTATAAACATTGTCCTTACAACTTGGAGGACACCTTAAGTGAGTATTCACTTTATTGAACATTAGGACTATGAGAATAATCATCCTACGTGAAAATGCTCGTTTTTTTTTTTAATTTGATCTTTGTTTTCTTTATATTGAATATTTTGTTTTTAATTTTCACATCACTAAATCTTGTTAAAAATTGTCAAGTTGTTATTGTAATTAAGGTTGTTAAAATATCTTAAGAGGGTCGGATGGTTGTGGCCAGTTTTTGGACTATATGAATCTTCTTGAAAAGAAGAACAGGAAAACATTCAAACTTTAAAGCCAAAATGTTTTGATTTTCTTTCACTGTACGACAGTCTAAGGTAAAAAATAGCATCTGTAAAGCTTTAGGGAAGGTTTGATTGATAATGTTCTGACTATCTAGCCTATTCAAAGGTTTACAAGTGTTTAGCTTTTTATGTAGCATTGTAAAGATCACTTTTCATTAACAATATAAAGCTCTTCAATTCAGCTAGCTTACAGGTGACTGAAAGATAGTTTAAATCTGTCGACTGAAAACAGAGCTCCGTTTTGTGATTTGATGACTGGTATTGTATAGAAATTTTACTATTAGATCTTAAACGGAACCCAAGACATTTAAAAAGCAATATATTTTTTCTTATATTGCAGTCAAGATGAAGTGTTTAATCATATTTCTGTTACCCGTGGCCTTTGCTGCTTCAGGTAGGCTTTTTTTATTATATAAAGCAAACCGATCTGTATCATACTAAAAACAACTAAACAAAAAGCCGAATGATATCTAACTAAAAATTACGTGCGAGTTTAAATGTTTAACTTACTACTTTCACTTTCACTTTTCAGTGCAACAAAAGAGAATCATTGCTGACAGTAAGTGTTGCCAATGTTACATTATTACATTACAATTTTAGTTAGGAGAGAAAATGCAAATTACAAAGTTCACCGAAATATGAACTTAGTTGGTCACGTAATAAATTCCTGTGAAGTCCTGTGATTTTTCAAAGTTGGCATCTATTAATCATATTTGCGTCTGAATGTTCAGAATGATAAAAACGTGTAACTGTTCTCTAAAGTATACAATAATGCAACCATAAAAATCACGAAGCAAAAATTGTGACGTAAAAGCCATGACATATTCATGCGTTACAAAGTTCACAGAAAAATAAAGATGTGTGCAATTATAAGTTTTAACAAAGTAATGTCCATAGATATTTTAAGTTTTTATACCGCTATATTCATGTGATCTAAACAGATTTCAAACACAATAAATAAATTAATATATATATATTGCTTTTGCAATAATACATTTAATGATTATTATTTAATTGATTTTTGTTCAATTTTTGCAATCTCGTTTGGTGTCCAAACATACATGTATAAATACAGCCAAAAAATGTTCTTTTTTTTAGCACTTCTGAACGGCCAAGAAGCTAGAAATATCATCGATCAGCTGGTGACATTCTTATCATCTGACACCAGCGAGGCCAAATGTGAATCTGAATGTCACACTCTAATTGCAAACCCCCAGTCTACACTCCAACACTTGTGTCCGTTTATGTGTCACCTGTAAGATGTCATTCACTTGCTGCAGCTGGTCAAAATAGTTAAAAGAAAAGTGATTTCTGTCAGGTTGAGGGGATGCATGGTTTTCAACATTTTATTTTCTTCAAAAAATGCAGTAGCTATCTTTGTAATGTGATAAGCAGTACGAGTTGAATATATTATTTGCAAGTTAAACATACGGTGTTTAAAAAACTTAGAGTATCGATTTTCTATATGTAGCGCTCAGCAGACAATTGGTGGACTTCATCACAACAAACGACTTGTTTTTGACAGTAAGTCGTCAACTGTAACAATTTAAAAAAAAAATGGCAAACTCAAATATCTTGGTTTCTATCTAGGGAATCACTCATTAACACAGCAAACTACATCGATTTAAGGTGTACAATGCATGGTAAAATCTGTGCAATTTACTTGCAACCAATGTAATACATTTATCCTTTTAAATATAGGAACTACAACAAAAAGTTATTAATTTGAAAAATAAAATAAAAAGTTCGGTAAGGAGAGGTAAATTGCGATTCTATACACAGCTTTCCTAAATGGAGAGGAGGGGAGACGCATTGTGGATCAACTTGTGGAACAGCTCGGAACTGACGCCAACTATGCAAAATGCGAACAGGAATGTCACGTGTTGATTCGGAATCAGCAGTCCGTGATGCAACATCTCTGTCCCTTCATCTGTCACTTGTGCGTGGATTTTTTTAATCTAAACTTCTTCTTCTTCTCTCTCTCTCTCTCTCTATATATATATATATATATATATGTATACGATCTTAAATGTAGAACAATAGATGCGATCAAGAGTCTTCATAGCCCAACAACTGACCCAGCAGCAACAGGAAAGAAGAGACTGTATTTAGCGAGTATGTAATACATTTGTCAGCATATTTGAATACACATATTTTCCATTTAAAATAAAAAAAAAACTGCCCTGTACTGCCTTTTTTCTATATAAGATTGTTTAAATGTAATTTAAAATTTAAAGTTATAGGGTCATGGTCCCGATTTTGGCCATCAATTTTTTTTATATATCTTTGATATTTACAATGCTTCAGTAAGGCGTTTTTTATAGTCAACCAATACGTGAGTGTCCCTCATTTAATTATAGGTGAGCTCAGTTTTTTCCTATATAAAAAGCCATGGTCATGTTTTTGTTTACAATTTGTATTTGAAAAGACGAAGTAAGATTTAGATCTTAAATGACAGTTTTTTAATGTATAATAGCTTGTTGAACCAGTGTTGAACCAGTGTAAACAAATGGCACGACCTTTGTTCATATGTTAGTTTCAGACCTGAAATGAATGTGACAATTGCCTGAAATTGGTTTTTTTATGTTCAAAACTAATGAACAGAGAGAACAATGCGCTTAAGAATAGATTTTACAGGTATATTGAAACCAATGTAAACAAATACATTGCACTAGCTTTGTTTGTAAAACAAAAACAGATATGAGATCGAACTCTACGACTGAAAGATTAAATTGTGTTGATCATTACAATTAAATTAGTTAAGCATTGTAAACAATAAAGATAAAATAAATAAAATTTGAACAAAATCGTCACCATGTCCTTTCATAATTTTACCATCGTTTGTTGATATCTTGAGTCATATTTTTGTCGATAGCATAGTGTTCGCTATTTTGTGTTTTTTTTATTTTACCCATTTAGGACAAGACCCACAAGAGTAACCTGGCCTTGAATAGACTTTAACCTTCCGGTAGTGACTATGTTAGCATTCACGTCTTTGCAGAATAAGATTTCTTTTCATGTAAAACGTTGATAAGCAATAAAAATAATCACAAATGTTTGATTTATATATTATGCTTTTGGGCTCATCGGAAGCGAAGGTTCTTATGATCTTTTCTGATCACCGGTTGTCCATCGTCCGAGGTTTAAATAAAATAAAAACATATTACCCAAACAAACTCAATTGAAAAGCAATAGTTTAAACTGTATCATAAAAACAATCGGTATTATCAATTGGATGATATGGAGTAGTTTTGAATTTCCAGGAGCGTACAAAGTTTTTAGATGGCCTTTAGTTCGAAATTTTGCCCTTGGTCACTGTTTAATTTTTCAGGAAAGCTATATGAGAAGAATTTTTCATATAAAACTTTAGAAGTAGTGTGAACTGTATGATTTTTGCAAGGTATAGCTTGAGCAAATCTGGTGAAATGGTCAGTTATCAAATCTACCTTTTGATTGCCCGGAACTCAAAAAATCAATACAAACTAACACCATGGCTTCTTTTGGGACAAAATTGGAATAAGCTCAGCTGCAGGCGTAACTGGGGGTTTACTGCATATGCATCTGCTACAAGTCTCTATATGATTGCTCATTTCCCTTACCATTCTTGGCCAATAAAAACGCCGCCAGGCTAATCTTAATGTTCAATACTTTCTGGGATGTCCTACATCATGTATTCTTTGAAATTCTGTCACTTTAAAAGTGCAGGAATGTCTTTTCTCAATAAAGAAGGTTTTAAAAAAAGATCGATTGATTATCTATTGAACCTCTTTGGATTCCCTTTTTACATTTCCTCACTTGGGGCGGAAACTGCTTTTCAGGATTTGGACAACTCGATGTTCATCATATTTCTTGACTGTTCATCTATCCAATCATTGGTGTTTAGTGTGTCAGTAGGGAAGCTATCATCATCGGCCATTTGAGGTGAACCCTCCTCCGAGATCATCATACAATGGACGCTTGCAGCTTGACAAAGGCTTTTACAATAAGTAAAAAATAGGCTTTCTGGAGAGACCATCTGCATACCTATTTTAAGAACTATATTTGGTATAGTCATTTATCTGCCCCCAATTTAAACTTATTTCTAAATACTATCATATAAAAATCGAATCTTTAAAAATCATAATACAGAGGAGAGGATGTCAATCACTTTTATCTTGATTTTACTCACCATTGCTCATTTGCTGTTTATCTATGACGTCAAATAAATGACCAAATTCCCGCAAATTTACAAACAAATAAAAATATTGTCATTTTTCCTTTATGTTTTGTTTTCGGAAGTAGAGAGCGCAGGTCTGCTCAGGTACGAATTTCACCTATGTTTTTATTCAAAAAATTATACACAACATACTTAAAAAATGGTACTTGAAGTTTCCCAGTCGAAAAAGCATCGGGAATCACCCATATTTTGCTACAAAACATCAATTTGACAAAATAAGACCATCTTCATGACGTCATTTCTATATTTTGACGTCACTTTGGTGAGAACCTTTTGCACACTTGCACAAATGCATAATACCGGAAACAGTCCAAAGATATTTGTAAGTTGTAATTGGCTGTGACAGCCACCTACCTTTGACCTGTGGCATCCAATTTGTGTTTCAATAAAAAGCTGTCTTACTTCTATGAGTGTCGTCACCTTTTAGTAATGAGTTCAAAGGGGCTATTATCTTGGTAAAGCTCTTCAATAACTAACGATTATAACCAATGAAACCAAGAAACTGGCGTAATTTCTTTACATTCGTCTGGACTGGCCAGTCTTTTATAGCTGATATATTTTCCGGTTCTCTAACAATATGGCTCAGATATGAAATAGACTGTTTGAAGAATTCGCCTTATGATGGTTAAAAGTTGAATTCATGGTGGGCTAACTGTTTAAAAACTTTTTTCAATAGTTAACAATGTTCTTCAAATGTTTTAGAAAATATTAAAATGTCTTTAAGAAAAAAATCAAACATTCTTTAAGATGAAATTTCACTTTGCATTTTTTCCATTTAGCGTTGAAAAGTAGCAGGAACATCAGTAAGTCCAAAACACAACCTACAGTAATCGTAAAATCCTATGTCACCTAAATAAAAGAGGCTTTTTTGTGTTTTCCTTCTCTGGTATTTCCACCTGCCAATGTCAAGATCTCGTGTACAATTTGATGAAACAATTCGCCATTTCAATGTACCAGTATTGAAAATGTCATCAAAATGCGGTAGCATACAGCAATCGTTTTTCGTTTTTGAGTTTAACATTCTTATTTCGATGCAAAAGGAAAAACATCTGTCAGATTTGAGGAACAATGCAACATTTGACGAATAATTGCTATTAGATCCTATGATAACCCCTAAGTCTTACAAATTTTAACATGCTTCCTAGCTAGCCTCTTCTAACATATTAGGAGGTATTTTCTTAACTCTCTACACCGATATCAATCCCCATTAAAGACCTACAGGCCTGGCCCCTGAAATTTTTAATCACATTTTTCTAAAAATGAACAACAATTTTATATAGGTGTAAGAACAGCAAATGTTAATGGTATTTGTGAAACATTTCGTATGATATTAAAAGGGCAGTGTTACAACGTATTTTGAAAAACTAGAGACGAGCTCGTTGCAAGCAACGATTAGGTTTTCCGTCGTAGCTGCGTCATACTTGTGACGTATTACAAAAAAATTGATAGCTGACCATCGTACAATATTAGATGTGTAAACACTGAGAAACAAAGTATTATATTTCTGTGACCGCGTACATTTTACGGTGATAGAGAATTCGTCCGGATCTGCATCGGTCGTGTGCAGTACGAACCGGGTGAGGGAATGTTGGCGTAAAGTGTATAAGGTAAAAGGTTGGGGCGCGCTGTGGGCCGTAAGCTAAAACGAAGGGTAGATTTGCCGTATTCCCGAAGGTCCACCAGTATACAGTTCCATAAAAATAAACAGGCAATTGATGCAGGATTCCACATTATTGGACGAGACTCAACGATGGCAACATTATAACAATTTAACAGACAGACATGTTACAAACAAGTCGGATATGGCCAGAAGTGGCCTCCGGACTCAAGACTCTGGGAGAGTTGGACGTAGCCGGGGTGGCCGCCGTATTCCAGACTGCGCATTGACAATTGTACATAACTATTTATAAGAATCTTAACAATGAGTATAAATTGCAATTAACAGGTAATGATATAAGTAAGCTGAGTGAAAGGTTCACAGATATAAAATAATTAAATAAACTCAATGAGTCTTTGATGTCCAAGAAATGAAAATCTGATAATTGCACAATGTTGTTTTAAGAGATTAACAGTCCTTGAGACATGACACTCTGTCTCTTTGAAATCACATATAAAGTCTGAAAAGTGTCAATCACTAAATAAAAAAAGTAGCTATGTAAGAAATAAACTGTGAGAAAATATTACGAAACAGATGTTGAATTTTACAAGTAAAGTAAACAAAAAAATTATAATTGAACAGTGCATTTTGCACGATGATACTACATGTTTATAAGCAAGTACAGATCTTAACACGTGTCTCTAGTTTGATTCGCCGCATTTTATTCACAGAGTGGGACTGTGGTTATGCCCTGTACGATGGTAAAAAGACCACTGGCAAACGTTTTACACGCATTTTTATCGAACGCAAGTGCAATGAATCTATTAGTATATATGCGGAGATCCTGGAAATTTTACAAGGGGTTTTGAAGAATAATTTTGTATTTCGAGGAGGGGGAACATGCGCGGATCAAAATAATTTTCCGGGGTGGGGGTTGAAAAGTCAGACGGTTATTTGAGTTTGCCAAGGGATGTCCGAGGCATATTTGGTAAGTTTATAATGTACACGTAATTGAAAGAAATTTCGCTGGGGGGGGTGGGGGGGGGGGGGGTGGTCTGGAACCCTTCCCCTTCTAGATCCGCGCACGGAGAAGACCGATGCCGGTAATTTTACTGTAATTTTAACCATTTTTATTTAATTATTCATGTTCATAATTATCAGAAAACCAATATTACCTTTCAAAGCAGTTAAAACTTAAAACTTAAGATACGAACCATTTAGTCTCGGTGAGTATTACGTCCGCGTACGAAAATAATGGCAATTTTCAAGAAATTCGGATGGACGATCTGTGTCCTAGGTCGTCCATCCGATTCTTTTTCTGACTAAAAGCTACAGACCTGCAGTTAGGGATTTTCAAACTCTTATTGATTATGTCAATTTGTTTGTCTCAAAGAATCATTTTTTAAATCAAAAAAGTTTTACCTTAAAAAAATAAAGAAATCGGGCACAGTTTTCAATGTTAGCATTTTACAATTTTATGGTCTAATTAAATTTCAAGAAACAACTCTTCATTGCTTTATCCGAAATATTGCATGAAAAAAATTTACATTGCATTTTTTAAATTACAAAAGGATATTCAAAATGAACTTGGATTAACCGCTAACAAACAGGCATAAAGAGAGACTGAGAACCAATTTCTTCTCTTTTTTTTTTTTACATCAAAAGAAATTCAAAAATAAATCAAAATATATATTTTTTCTTTGTACGCGTTAATGAAAATGTAGATCAGCAAGGGGTTCTTTTTCGTGCAAGCACCTACTTAACAGATTGTTACACGGGTCTACAACGATGACAAATATCGAAAAGGCAATATTGTGGGTGAAGGATGAATGTGTTGTTTGTTTTTTAAGTTTATTTTTGATACATGTAATTATATTTATCTGGATCGGTTATGTTTGTTAGTTTGTTTTGATTATTAAAGAGGGGAATAAGGAAATGAGTAATTTCCAAGCACGTAGCATCGTTTTTGAAAGTGGGGGGGGGGGGGGGGGGGCAAACTCATCTAACAAATAACAAATCTTGACAAGCAAAAAAAAGAAAACAAAATTGAATTTTCCAAACTTTTCAAAATTTCACTCATAATTTCATGATTTTCTTACCATTTCTTTTACATGCTACCAAAATGAGGGGGGGGGGGGGGGGGTGGGGGCAACTCCATGATAATTCAATTTTTTTATGTAAATTTTATAAAAATAGTTGCTTCGAGAAAAAGTGGGGAGAGGACATCTTTATGTCATATTACATGTGAAACTGATTTCATTCCACCCACAAGCTTGAAATAATGAAATAATTTTAATGAAAACAATATAAATAGACGTCATAAATCCCATATCAAACGCCATATAACCACTTGATTCTGCGCGTCTTTTTAATGAATTTATAAACAGCGGCAAATTCTAAAATGTATTTTTAAAGGTAATGTTAGCTGCAAGTCTGTAGACCTTGTATGAAAAATTTTGGATGGTAGTCAATTTTTCCGGGATACAGACAGAGCGGTACATATATGCAGCTAAGGTAACTAAGAATGATCCCAATAAAATACTTTGTTGAGTAATGCAAGCTTTTAAGAAAGCAATACTTATATTTGTTTAAAATATAACACCCAAATACTTCGTCTTACATTCGCTATTTGTAGAACAAGCAGAACCGGTATCAGTCTGACCGGCCTCACCATATACATGTACATTGTTGGAATTTTATTGTCCTAGCATTGCAATGCTCTGCATGTACACAATTTCTTTTAAAATTCAAACACTTAAAGTGTTCATCTATATGGCTACACATAACGTACACACGTGATTCAAAATAACCCAGACGGAAAACGGTTCAGTCATTGAGTCTACGTTTTATAGAACTATCACCGGGAAAAATATGGCGTTTCTATATATCCGGCGACAATAAAACTAAAATGCTTTAGATGGTAAAAGGCACTTTATTTGAACTTTAGGTCGGTATGGGTGATTTCTGGGAATCCAAAAACTACACCCGAACAATCCGAAACCTAATTCCCCTCTCTCGACAATGGTGTATAACACAATATAAATAAGAATTGAAAACAATAGAAATTAGCACTTAAGCACGAGTGACAAATGTCATAGAGTAAAACTTCAATATGAGTGAGTCAATTATATCAAAGGTGAGGTGTAAGAGTTGATAAAATAATTAAGCAATTATAACTGAAGTGAATTATTGTCTTGTACAAAGAGAAAGGCACATCCACGAATAGATAACAGTCACTCAAATTTCACTCCATGATAGAACTTGTAAGAAAACAAATTTCGGGTCTGAATGTTTGTTGATATGTCAATCTATCAATATACAGTTTGTTAATTATTTTCGATTGCTAAGGCTACAGCGTATTTGATGAACATTGAACAACATTTTTTTCCATGCCACTTTTTTCCATGGAAGATAGCGAATACAAGTATAAAGCATTTATAAAATTTATTTAATTACCTCTTTAGAATTGTGTATGGAATAAATAATTTATAAGTTGCTGCTGAAGGTTGTTTGGTATTTTCGTTTGTAGATGCTTTGCAAGTAAAAAACCTGAAACGCGGGGCAAGTCATAATTAATATCCCTAATAACCGTAACTTAAAACTAGCGGCTTTGAATTCAAATATTATCGTATATGAATATTAAGTTCACTTTTTAAAATCATCTCCACGATGATAATTATATTATATCCATCGCAAATCAGTATTATTTTTTTTTTTTGCTTTAAAAGAATTGTTCTATCGGGAGCAATCCCGCGTTCGTTTAAATTGTCATGTCAGTAATACACATTGTGCTTTATATGACGGCCGTGTATACGTATTGTAGAAAAGTTGAGTTAAATTACCATGCATTGGAACCATTTTATTAACACATCTCCCAGTACTGAAACAATTCAAAATGTCTCTGTTACAGTGACACAGTGGGGCGTTAATCGTGTACGTCCAGCTCTACAAGCACATGCACTGTCGTCTAGGCGACGGCCTGAATACAGCTAGCGACTCTCCTATCGATCGGTTACCTGAGTCTCGTAATGCATCTAAATATAGACAGGGGCACAGTTATGAAACAAACAACAAAAATAAGGTCAAAGAGGTTTATCTATATGAAATGAAAATGTACATATGTATAAAAACATTTTGGAATTTTATGTGGAATTATTTTTGCGCGCTACATGTATCAGTTAGTGCATTACAAGAAGCCCTTTCATAACCTCATAAACGTGCGCACCCCCACAAAAATGGACCGAACTGACAACAATTGTTTCTGCAAATACTGACTATAAATCACGAAAACATTAAATTGAATACTATAGAAGGATTCAAAATTAATTTCTTTACAACTTTGCTTCAATAATGCATCAGAAATATTTATTCCTTTTTAAGTTATTGAGAAGAAACTTTGGACGCCTCTAACTCCCTAATTATAAGGGCCAGCCCCTTTTTCGGTATACCGAATGAAAGGTCTGGGTAAGACCAAGAACTTTTAAAATACATGTTATAACAAATTTTTATCAGGTAGAAAACTAACACGGAAAATACGCGAATTTTTTTGATTTTTTTTCTTACCTTTGTTTCAACATCTATACCACCCCTTTTATTTGCATTTAAATAATAAATAAAATATATCTCGCACAAATTCAATGTATTAGCTTCAAAACCAGCCCATCTTTGAGACTCTGCCAGTCATCGTTAAAGCTAAACCCCCTGGACAAAAGAAGTCGTTTAATTTTACTAAAAGGGGAATAACTCAAAACCGGATAGGGATTTTCCTCAACTAAAATATGCAACGACAACATCACGCGGCATGTTATCAGTCCTGAAAATTTCAAAACAATCGGTGAACAAACGAGCGAAATATTAAGGATCAAAGTTGGCGTCTAGAAGAAAAAAAAAATAAGAAGAAATTTGAAAATTTTTCAGAATAATAGTAAGGTTTTCCGCTGAGAGCGGAAAACCTTAATTACGCACTTTGAATTTTTTTTCCAAAAAGCGTTAATTTTGGGACCAATTCAATGTACTTTGAAAAACAATATTTGTTCTCCAAAGTGCGTTTAAATCGTCGATATTAGCGCACTTTGAAAAAAAATGTTCAGGGTTTACACGAAATAATATATATTTTATATACAGTACTATAAATGATTGTTTTAAATTTAGGTAGCTTTACGGGATATATTTAACAAAAATGCATTCTAAGTTAACCTGATAAACAGTTTCTCAATAAGGATTTTGTTCTTATTAGCTTGCGTATTTTGAAATTTAGATGAAGAACAACCCGGGGGGATTGAATAATATAATGTTTAATGTAGTACGTAAAAAGCATTACGTTCTGGAAATTACACATTTTATCTGGTTCTTAAAAGTTTTATTTTAATTCTCGCGAGTACGTGAAAACGCCATTTGCAATGCATAGAATTGCGTTAAGGGTCGAAATTTACAGACACATGAAAAATTCTGACGGATCAATGTGCAACAAAACCATTGTGACGTCACTTGATTGTATTTCAAAGTATACAGAGGTTTAAATGCGTTAACTCCGTTAATCTTATGTAATGGTATCATGTATGTATCAATGTACGTTGTGTCTGCAGTATTTTTACAATGCATGTATATATAGTCCATAATTATTTTCATCTTGTTTGGTCTCGTAAGAGCGTGAAAATCATATTCACATAAAACTACTGGTCCGACAAAAACAGGGTATTACTGGTCTGAGTATCTGAGGCAAAAAAATCCGTTGAATAAATATGCAACTGGTCTGAATTTTCTTTTCATACACGCCTTACCAAGAAAGCTCGCTTCGCAATCAGTGGCTGTTCACCGGCGAGCTGTGATTGCTATGACGTCACGTTAATAAGCAAAATACCACCATTTCTTAAAAACAAGAAACAAATCATCAGTTTTCCTGCCTTTTATTTAGTAGGATATATAGAGCGCATCGTTGCTTACAAACTATTTTCACCTATATCATTGTTCATATTATTTGCATATTATATCAAAAATGGTGTTGGAGAAAGCATGTGTTCGATGTTTACTGTTATTGACTGTTACTTACCTTATTAAATTGTTTTTTGTCAGTGGCGTCATTTATAGGAACTCACTTTTAGACGAAATTTTGGTACAAATTTTGAAATGAAATGTTCAAACGTTCTTAAATCAATTAAATAACAATGAAGACATATGTATAAAAAGTGGCAGAGTATATAACGTTCTTTCCAACAAAATCGAAACAAGGGCTGGTCTCTTTAATTAGGGCCAAGAGACTCGTAAAATCTATTACAAATAACTTAAAAACGATAAAGATTTTGCAATGCATCAAAGAAGCAACGTTGTTTATCGTAACAATATCTGTTTGAAAACTCATTGTCACAACCATTTATGACGTTATTTGGAATTTTTAGGATGCCGAAATCCTTAAAATTTGACCCAAAATAATCTAAAGAAGGAGACATTTTGTAATGAATTCTAGAAGAGAAAATGTCTGCATTGATGATTCTAATCGATTCCACCAATCAAACCACGAATGTCTGTCCCCATTAGGGATCTGCAAGATTGTCCCCTAAAATATTCAATCATTTGTATCTATAAATGAACAACAGAATTTAGAGGAGTGTAAAAATAAAAAAAAATAGTATTTTTGAGACCTTTTGTATGAAATAAAAAAGGGGGACAAGGAGACTCGTAAACTTTATTATAAATAATTACTTAAAAGCGATAAATATTTAGTAATGCATTAAAGAAGCAAAGTTGTTGATCGTAACAAAATTTAGAAACTCATTTCCACACCCATCTATGACGTAATTAGGGGTTTTATCTTTATATGAAAGTAAGGGGGGGGGGCTGATTTTCATCGTCTCATATAAAAATTTGGATGGAACACGTGTTATTTGTAAGAAGATATTATCTTGTCTTATATTTTGGTCTGCTTGTTATTTGTAAAGTTGACAGTTGTCTTTATATTGCATAAACAAAGAATTTGCAATGTTGTTTAAGGTTAATGAATTTGATGCTGTCGATTCTTAGCCGGATAAATAAAACAAAAGTGATAAATAACCCAACTTAAGTTTTTAGACAAAACGGTTGTAATAACCAACAAATAAAAACATTAAAGGAAATTCTATCAAACGTGTTCTCATAAGACACCTTGTAGGCATAGTTATCTATTATAAGTAGATATCATAAAAGTAGGTTCAAAGGCACATAGAACACTCACCTTATCATTTCTGACGTTACATTTCCTAATATAGAATGAAACAGTAACTCATTTTTAAATTCATTAAAAAATCCGAAGATTCAGTAAAGAAAAATTCTTTCTCAATTTTGCCCAGATTAAGAAATATATATATTTATAGACATACTTACCTTTAAAAATAAATCAGACCTCTGAAAGAGAGAAAACTTTTTATCAATTACACTTTAATACAATTACACAATATCTGCTGAACTGAAAAAAAAAACCAAGACTATTAAATGATTCTTAATTAACGTGCAAAATACATTTACATCATGAAAAAGTGAAATAAACTGAAATACAAAATTAATCTTTCCTTAAATCGGCCAGGATTTCCAGTGTGACATTATATATTGTCATTTTCATCATTAAATCATGTAAGCATATCACTTAGGAGCTTGAATATTTTGTCAAAACGTTAGAACATGTATGTACATGTTACCAAAAGTTTTGTTTTTTCAATACCAAAGCAAATGGGGAACACAAATAAAACATTGATTTAGAACAGATTCTTATTACTACAATTGCCTTTAATATTTGACGGTAAGTTATAAATTTCAAAATGATTCAATTCAAAAGTCGATAACCTGAATAATATGTTGATTATTATGCTAATTATGCAAATTTTTCAAATACTCAATTTAAATATCTCCTGACACTTTAATATCTTGAAACTTCAAAATTAACTTCAGTCAATGAATAATGTTAATGCGTTCACAGTATCGCAATAATATCAATAACTCTTACTGAAAGTTTTATACTTCTTTCATTAACAGCTTTTAAACGGAAAAAATGCACTCAATAGTCGACTGTTAATATGATTAGATACTAGTAATATATGTTTAAAATGATTTTGTATGATCTGTGCCAATAGTTGGCTTTTTTGGCATTACACTATTTCGTTTAGCTCATAATTAACATGCATAATTATCCTTCTTTTCAAAAGTAAATAGTTAATATAAGCAATTCTTTCAATAAAGTGTTGAAATGATAGATTTATATAAGATTGTAGCAATAAAAGTCACGATATATTCTTTTCTAACTAATAACAAAATAAGATATTTAAGATGTTCAATTATGGGTAACGCAATGTTTGCACTTTTGTAGCACTTTTCGCACAATATCGCCGAACATAACGATCATTATATCACACAAGACAGTCAACGCTCTCATGACGACATTATTTTGCGATTTTCACGGGATAAACTAGTTCGCGGCGACAATTTTAAGCGAGCAAGGTATAAATTGTCTTTGAAAAAATGTATCAGACATATTTAAAAACTGATTTAGGGCTAGAAATATGTGCGAAGAAGAGGTTGTTGTGAACCTCGCTAAAGTTTTTCGTAAGGTATGATTTCTTGTATTCGTATGAGGACGTTTCTAATCCCTCTAAAATGTTAAATTCTAATCCGACGAACACTTTTATCAACAGACATCAATCTCGAACATAAACATGTTAACGTTTTATACACATGATAATCTAAGTTATGTTTTCTTTTTGAATTTCAAATCTCAATTTCACTCATCATCACCTTACATTTGCAAACTACATGTAAGAAATATTTTAGCTTTCAATTCGCCCTCTCTCCCATAAAGATATACAACTTTCCTGTTTGATGCATACATGTAGGCATAAAACATCTATAAATACAGATGTAGGGTTCTTATGTGGTCATGGTTCACAAATTAATGTTTAAGATTTACCTACAATCTGTAATGAAGCACACAAGACAGTGCAATTTTAGGATCCAAGAACGTGTACTTATACTAGAGGAAATAAGTGTACTCTGAATCAATATCAGCTGGAACAAAATAATTAAGAATATAACCAATTAATAAATCATTTCTATATTGTGGAAGAAAACATGCCATCGGTTTGACGCTCCTAGTAGCACATTTGATAACTTTCATAACTAAGTCTCTTAGATATTCCATAGGAATTCAATGTAACAGACATCACAAGATAAAAGCGAAAATTATCTTGGGAGTTTGTCATGAATCATTTGAACTTCATTCACGATTATTTTATCGGGCAAAGAATTGTTAAAGTTTCATTTTTTTCATACGACATTTCGCAAGACAACTTGCAGTTGAACAACCCTTGTCGAAACATATTCGAATTCTTATCAAACCGTGTGACCTTGCAATCGTTATGCTTACAACACGTAATCCGCTATCTCTCGCATATAAAACTCCAAAATCGTTACCATTGCCTTTACAACTTAGAGGACGCCTAAAGTAAGATCATCTGCATTTGTGAACAATAGGACTTCTAGAATATTCATTTTTGTTTTACTGCTCATTCTTTTAGTTTGATTTTCTCTTTCTTCATATTGAATTTAAATAGAAAAATTGAAAATTTTTCTAACTCTACATCACTAAGTTTTTGTGTTTAAGTTTGTAACAATAGTAAATATCCTTGAAAAAAGAGTTTTATACAAAATATTAAGGAACAATTTCAATCGTTAAAACCGAAATATTTTGAATTCTTCTTGACTGAAAAATTAATAGACCTTTAACAATAGCCTACATATTTATAAAGAAATATTGTTGGGTTTTTTTTACAGTTAAGATGAAGTGTTTAATCATATTTCTGTTACCCGTTGCCTTTGCTGCCTCAGGTAACTTTTCTTTAATTTAAGAAAAAAATTACTTTGTATGATAATAATGTTATAATTTTTCATTTCTATATGTAACATTAGATAAGAAAGCCAAATCATGTGGAAATGAAATTTCATGCGATTTTAAATGTTTAAGATACATGTATTATTTTTACTTTTTTAAAATATTACTTTCACTTTTCAGATTTTGAATTTGAATTTCTTTATTATTTTAGTGGAACAGAGGAGGCTCGTGTTTGACAGTAAGTTTGTCATCTTTGCATCAAAATTTTAGTGGGAAAGGTCTGTTGAATATTAATTTGGTTTGGTAACAAGATACATTATGTTAAAGCCCATTATTGATATTCAAGTTTAAGAATAACTAAAAAAAAAATAATATATAATCGTACTCTTTTGTTATCAATAATCACAGGATGTATGCCTATCTTGAAGTTCTCCTCAAAGACAGCTTAAAGGTGCTTAAAGGTAGCTTAAAGCCGATCTTAAAGCCAACTCTAAGCTATACATGCTGCTTAAAGATGGCTAAAGGAAAGCGTAAGATGATTGATCTAAAGGTGCTTTAAGGCAGTTTAAAGACTATTTTTAAGCGACCATGAAGCCACCTTTACGAACACCATATTAGTCTTTAATTTCAAAACGTCTTTCAGCTACATTCAAACTAATAAAAAAATCAATATTGTGCTTACTTTACCAACAAAATTTATTAACTATATGACAATTTAATCAATTGTGATTAATGGACAGATATATTTAACCCTTATGCGAAGTATTTATTTCAAAATAGCATAGCTGTGCGTCTGAAACGAAGACACACCTGTTGTGTATATCCGATGTATAAGCTATAATTGGGCTCGGGTCGAAAACGTGAGGAGGGTTCAGCAAGCCTAGCCCTCGGTCACGTTTTCTTAACCCGCCTAAATATAGCTTAATTCATAATTTCAAGACAGTAACCATGTATTTTATATTAATTACCCTTAATATGTGATGTTATATATTTATTTATTCATTTTACTTAAATATGTTTGAATGTTTTAATAATACTATAAAGATCACCATTTCCGCCGTTGTCAAATAAAAAATAGCCATTATCTGACAAATCTGGGAAATTGGGCATACAAAAAAAAACAACTTTGATAAGACCCCTGGAACAAACCAGGAGGTGAAACGTTTTTTTTATTTGACCATTTGATGCCTTTTAGCAATAACTTTAATATATAGAACAGAAAAAGAAATCCCTAGGGCAGAAGTTTAAAAAAAATGTAAAAAATGTGCAAAATTGATATATTTCAGGCAAAATCCCATAGAGTCCTATGTTAAAAATTAACAAACTTTGAGATGACCCCTTAAACAAACGGTGTGGTAAATGTCTTATTTTTTTTTATCTTAAAATAATAATTATATCAATTGAATTTCGAGTAAAAATTTTCATTCAAAAATCTAGGGCAGAACAAATTAGACCCGGCCTCGTTAAATTAGATATACACAAAGAAATGAAAGCATGTCTAGTCAAACAACGCAGCCTTTATAACAAGAGGAGTTGATTCTACATGAACATGTACTGAAGTTAAGTAAATAATGTATATTCTATCGCAAGTTGCCATAGTTCTAAGACGGAAAAAGTATTTTTAACTATTTCTAAAAGTAAAAAAAGAGAGATATAATGCTTAAGATGTGCATCGAACCTGGGACCCTAGGTTTACTATTACTAGCTCACTTCCAGTGTTCCACGGGAACTCATGTATGACAGAGTTTTATATCCTATTAACCACTGGCTAATGAATCAATGTAATGTGTATGTATTTTTAACTTAAAAAGGCTTTGACTTCTATTCAGTTTATACCAATAATTTATACCTATTTGCATGAATGCATGTATTTAGAATGAATTACGTTACGCGGTCTTTAGTCAAAAAATAAAATAAACCTGTTTGGATACAGTTAGGCTTACTTGTACTTAGTTCATAAATAAGTTTAATTTAATCTAAATCACAACTATAAAATGCAAGGAAGAAAACGAAATTATTTCAAAAAAAAAATTGCATTGAAACTATCCAGGTAGCAGGTCTTCGCATTTTACCGGTGTAAATGATCACAGCGCATTTCCAACACGTAGTGATTTGAAAAAAAATATTGATTGTTATACATTTACAACAAATAATCTTAAGTACCGAATCAAACTAGAGAAAAGCTCGTTGCAAAGCAACGGATTTATAATCTTATAATGTCGGAAGTAAAGCTAGACGTTCCTGTAAGAATCAGACTTCTAAAACCAAAAACAAGAGTAACTAATACAAAAAGATACAAAAAATCGAATAATTCTTGGCACGACTTAAAGCAATCTGATTGAATTTAAATACGAAAGAACAAAAACCTAAACAGTTAAAAGAACGATTTAACCAAAATATCCGAATGTGTTCAAACACGACCTAGCAATTGATTGGAAACGGAAGACCCTAATGATGTATGTTTAAATGTTTAATTGTATACATGCTTTTGAAATTATCAATTCTATAACAAACAATATCACTAATTACCGATGACGTGTTATCTTTATGTGCAATTGCAAATGATCTGTACATCCACTGTATATGATGTACAGCGGGCCTGGTGTTTGTGTGTGTGACATATTATATTACCCGTTATAAATATGTTTTTAATAACCACCCATTTATGATTACTGTAATTAATTACTTTTTTGATTTTAAACGCGCTAAAGAAATCAGTATTTATATTTTGCTTTTATAATCATACATTAAGTAAATATTGTTTAATTGATTTTTTGTTCTATTATCCAATCTCATGTGGTGTCCAAACATATATATATATATATATATATATATATATATATATATATATATATATATATATATATATATATATATATATATATATATATATATATATATATATAATATTCCTTTTTAGCACTTCTGAACGGCCAAGAAGCTAAAAATGTTATCGATCAACTGGTGGTATTCTTATCATCTGACACCAGCGAGGCCAAATGTGAATCTGAATGTCATACCCTTATTGCAAACCCCCAGTCTACAATCCAACATTTGTGTCCTTTTATGTGCCACCTGTAAGATATTTGAAAGAGAAAACAAGATTTTTATTCGAAATAGGATGTGTCATTATTTATTTCTTCAAAATTTGCAGTAACTGTGATTGGCAGTGAGATCTGAATATAGCATCTACATTTTAAATATAGGATGTTTAAATATTCCCATAAAACACTCTTAAGTAACGATTTCCTTTTGTAGCGCTCAGCAGACACTTAGTGGACTTCATCACACCAAACGACTTGTTTTTGACAGTAAGTCGTTACCTGTGATAATTCTTCTTCTTCTTTTTTTTTTTAAAACTGCAGAAACAATTAAATTTGTTCTTATCAAGGGGAGACCACTTCAAGTCTTTTTTTTTAATAATAATAGGCTATGTATTGTATGCTCTGTAGAAGCAATAGAAGACGAATTTCAATTTTTGTTGCATTGTATATATTTCTCAAAACTCAGAACCGAAATCTATACAAATTTTGGCTTTAATAATAAATTACTTATCATGTCAGACTTAGTTTGAACAAGTTTTATCTTTTCCGACTTTCCTAGACAAACTGCCAATTTCATTATTCAGCTTTAATGTGCAAACAATCTATCTTATATAGGTTCAATCGCCCGGGTGTTTATTCCTTCAATTATTTTAAATGAAAAATAGTAATGTCTCTGTTATTGTTTATGAAACACATTAAAGTATAATAAATAATTTACTTACTTACTCACTTACTTATACTTAGCTTTCCTCAATGGGGAGGAGGGGAGACACCTTATTGATCAACTAGTGGAACAGCTCGGAACTGACGATAACTATGTAAAATGCGAACAGGAATGTCACGTGTTGATTCGAAATCAGCAGTCCGTGATGCAGCATCTCT
This sequence comes from Magallana gigas, assembly GCF_963853765.1. Lineage (NCBI taxonomy): Eukaryota > Metazoa > Mollusca > Bivalvia > Ostreida > Ostreidae > Magallana > Magallana gigas. The sequence continues at coordinate 30,030,199 of NC_088862.1, forward strand.
GTCCCTTTATGTGTCACTTGTGCGTAGATTTTTATTAAAATATTTTTTTAACGTTTTGTGATAACGAAAATTAAAAATGAAACCTGTTGGTCCATGCTTATATTTTATAAATTTTTAATGCATTTTACACACAATGATTTGTTACGTTATCTATTATTTTATTTATATTTGCGGCATATGAATGTTCGTGAATTTCGCCTTTCAGTGTTTGTACATATTGAGAAATTAAAAAAAGGGAAGAAAAAAAAGAAACACATACAATTTGATAACAAATTGCGCATAAAAAGGTATACTTATGACTTTATTTTGCATTAATGAATATTTATGTATTCCAAATGCAGGGCAATCGACGCTATCAAGAATCTACATAGCCCATCATCAAACCCTGCAGGAACTGGAGCAGTAGCAAAACGTCTGGTCTTAGGAAGTATGTATTTGATGTAAAAACAGAAGTAAAAATAATGTTAATATAAAGTAATTTAACTCATACATGTACTCAAAATATATATACCTGTGCCATGCATGTCAAGTTATTGTCGTCAATGAAGATTTCCCGGGTTTATTTTTTCAACTGCTATTTAACGTGAAGTTGTCATGATTGCAATTGTTTTCACTATACTGCGAAAAGAAAAGAAATACGTATAAACATTCCATGTGTCTTAATTGCTCTTTTTTCTTATAGGATATATAATTTATAAAATCTAAAGAAGTATGGTCGCAGATATTCTAGACTAAACTAACCCCTTTCGGATAAAGAATAATTTGAAAAATTCTTAAAGGGGCAGGGTCACGATTTTTTTTTCGATTTTAATGTTTACAATGCCTTAGTAAAGCATTTTTAATAGGCAACCAAAATTTGAGTGTCATTTGTTGAGTTATAAGCAAGTTACAGAGCTTACAAATCTTTGCTATGTTAACAAAGCGTTTGTTTACATTTTGAATGTTGAAGTAAAAATTCCAGTTTTAGACCTCAAATAAATGTGCCAATCATTTGGAACTGTTTATGTATGTTTATTATGCTTAATATGAATAAGAAGATAGACAAATCAGCTTGAAAACATTTTTACTGGTATATTGAACCTATGTAAACAAAAACAGGGTACGAGCCTTGTATCTTGCTTAAAACTCATCGACTGGCACTCACATTTCATTTTATCATTAGATATGCATTCCTAAGACATTGTAAATAATAAATGCAGAAAAAAAAAATTGACCGAAATCGTGACCATGCCCCTTTAACCTACAATCATTATAATCAAGGGCTTTTTTTTCATTTATGCTTTATTTTATTCTGTACAGGTATAGAGATTTATGTTACAATAAATAAATTACATGATCAAAATTATATATGCCTACTGTAAACAAGGTTATTTTCGCCCCATGGGCGATTCGCCCTTCTAGACTTGCAAACAGTTTGCTCTATCAAGAATTTGCCCAGACGCTGTTGTGTTAAAAGATATTTAATATGAGACATTGGAAATTGCCTATTGCTTATTCCTGACTTCGTCCGTTGACATCAAGGGCGAAAGGGGAGAATATAAAATGAGGGCGAATAATTCCATGTATACAGTATTAAAAGTTGACATGATAATGTTTAAACATTTAAGGTAGGTATTATATTAGTGAATTAACTATCCAACCGCTTTAACTGACTCCGTGATTACACACATTTCTTAACAGTAAACTCGTTCTAATACAGTCAGTGCAAGCAAATCTTTTACAACTTGCACCATATCATACATAACATTGAAAACCAATACTATACAATGTAGCACTGAAGTTTCGAAGCAAATCATGAGACTTTTAATCGTAAAAGCATACCATAGCATACCATAGCAAAGCATACGATATAAATTGAACTTTTTAAGAATAACTTGTTTTGAAAAACAAATGTGTTTACAATGCAGATGAGTGTGAGAGTTTCTTAATTTTGTTATTTTGCTTCAAATGTTTGGAACTTGTCTCTATATGAAGTGTTTTTGTTCACAATTTATTCAATAACATATTTCTTTCGGACTTTCATTTGATTTTCTCACTGCATTGCATACTTGTACAAATCTTATAGCATTTGATATTAAACTGTAACAGCATATTATTAAAATTGCAAATCATATAATAGCATAAAACTTTAAAAGTTATGCGTGAAATAATATTATAATATAATTTATATTATTTATTTTATTATATTTAGATTTCATAAACACTGAAGAAACATCTAAGATCATTGACCAACTCGTGGCTACCCTCGGGGCTGACGAATCTGAAAAGACCTGTGAGAGCCATTGTCACACCTTAATCTTAAGCTCTACATCAGTCTTCCAGCACATGTGTCCCTTCCTCTGTCACTCGTAAGTGCCGCAAAAATGTCATTGACATATAAATACTTTAGAAGTACATACTGTAGAAGCACCTTTTTTCTTTGGGTCAAAATTTTGTTCTAAAACCAAAAAAAAATTTCGTTGGCATTCAATTTTGTAATATTGTAATCTTTAAATGTATAATGTATCAATTCTGTATTTTTTACAACTTTGGTTAAAAATTAGTCATGGATTAAGTTTTGTTCGTTTATACTGCCAACGAAAATGACGAAATAAAATCCCCATACGAATACTTTTACTTCTACAGTTCATTCTAAGGGCTAAAATTGTTTTGCTTTTAAACCAAAAACAAGTTTGTTGGGATTTATTTCCGTATATTGTAATCCTTAAAGTAAATCAATTATGAGCTCTTTATATGTGAAAACTAGGGAAATAACCATTTTTTAAAGAATTATTTCATAAATTTTAGCTTTAAAAGAACTACGTACATTTTCAGTCAAATTTTGCCCTATTGTAAAGCGATTTTTTTAAAAATATCACAAACAATTGAAATCTGACGTTTATATACACAAAAATACTTATGATTTAAGAATCTATAAATAGTTACGTGATTAGACTTTCACAAGGTTAGTTGTGACGTCATAATAAGTGTATTTTCCCGTTATTTTCATAAAACTGACCAAGAGACACCAGTTCCTTAGTGGGTTTTTGTATTAGTAAAATATATCAGCAGTTGTCGCCAACGATGGAACTTACATTATAACTTTATCATGTGATATAACACAATAGATATTTTGATAAGATCAAAGCAAATTTTGTATTTTTTGCAAATATTGAAAGAAACTGTCCCTTTTTCTTTGAATATTATCCTGTGCGTTGATACAGAACTCATCTTTTAAGGAAGATTGATGTAGTTAAGATATGGCCACAACCAATTATCTTTTAAAAATAAAACTGATATGACACTTAGTTAACGATTCACTTTTTTAAATTAACATTTATTTAAATGAAACGTTGTTCAAGCCGTTTAAATGATTTGCATATTTAATGCTTCCAAGAAAGTAACTCATTTATCATTAAAATGATCGACTTGATATTCCTGATAGGGATTTAGACTTTAAATTACAAAGAAACCCTGTGTTTCAATCCTAAGTGAAAGGCTATTTTTATTGCAATACAACTGAACAAACATTTGCATTTAATTAGATGGTCTTAAAGTTTGACGTGATTCACAGGTTGTATATAGTTCACAGTAATTAAGCTTTATTGTCTTGGAAATTAGATTATTCACCAAAATATTTTACAAGTAACTCGTATAACGCTTCTGGTATATGTGCTCTGATAATACTCCAAACTAGTATTTAAATCAAAATAAATTAGCAACAAGTTAAAGCATTATCCAAAAAAAGAATTTTAATGCAATTTCATTTCATAAGGAATAAACGTCAACTCAACCAAAATTTTCGAATTTTTGAATTTTTAAATGTTTGAATTTTTAAACTTTTGAAATTTTGAATTATGAAATTTTTGAAATTATGAAATTTTTGAAATTATGAAACAGGGCCCAGGCTGTAATCAACAGCTTTGGCCATCACTCCACTACAACGCCACCAGCACCAGCAAATCCAGCCAAAAGAGTCCTTCTCAACAGTAGGTGTTTTTTATGAAATCATATTTGTATGCAAAAAATATAAATCGTTTGTTTGACAAACATTAAGTTATATTGAGTTTTTCTGTAATTTGATTTTAAAATATTTAGATTTCGATTACAAAAACTATTAGTTTAAAAAATATCATCCTTGTTTTTGTTTCTTTCTGTTGCATTTATTTATCAAATCACTTTCTTAATTTTGCCAATCTAAAAGAAAGGAATAAGAAATATTCAAGGAACATCATTGTTAAATTGTTTACATTTTAATTAATATGGATAATACAATATCAGTAAATCTTTCGCAATGCTATCAGTCTGCACGGAACTGCTGGCTATAGATTAACATCATATGTCAATAACAAATAACATATTGTAAATCCATTCCATTACTTCAGAACTTATTTACCCGATCCCCTGTTTCGTTTCAAATAGAGAAAATATAAAATCGCAATCACGGAACATTTATTCAAAATTTATTATAGTTCCCAACTCGTAGAAAATAATGGTGATATTTAAAAATCTGCGATGGGTGCATCCTACGATTTTACGCGGATATAATTTCCACGCATTTAGTTAGGAATTTACAGTACTGATTTATTTACAGCTTTTGTTAAAATGTCAAACAGTACATCAAATTACTACACGTGTAAGTCAATACCTAGTATGCGACAATCCTGAACCTTTTAAAAGATATTGCTTAATATTTATTGAATAATGATACCACAATACTTACGAATGATGGACATTTTTTGTACTGACTATGCATGGATCAATTAATCTTTAAGTAACTACAATGCCAATTTGTATGAAGAATTATGAAATGCATTGAAATGATGGACGCCCTATGTATGACGTATTATATACAATATTATTAATACTTGATATACTGTAAAAGGTACTACATTTGGCTGTGTATTTTTTTGGCGCTTTAGGTGGAATGCTGCTTCCGCTAAATCAAATAAATTTCTAAATACCATACATAAACAGATATGCATAATGATAGTCACATTCAGGAATACGCTCATTCAAGTGCACGACAACTTGTTCAAAAACAAATTTCCGCAAAATATCGTACACGCCAAATAAAGTACGTTAACATGTGCTATAACTGTTTTATGAATATGTTTTGCATTTCTGTGTTCTTCGTGATATTGAAGCTTTCTTGAACAACCAAGAAGTTACAAACATTGTCGACCAGCTTGCAGTCATGCTTACTTCTGGTACAGCGTATGGCGCCTGTGAAAAGGAATGCCATGTTTTGATCAGAGATCAAACATCTGTTGTCCAGCATCTGTGCCCATTCATGTGTCACTCGTATGTATTCATATTGACTACAAACTGAAAATTGGAACATTTATTTACATAATATGCGATTTTTAAAAGAATATATTCTATGAATTTTTTGTTGTTAAAATGCTATTTTTTCTTCACGGTTTGAAAAAGCACATAGTGGAAACTAAGGTCGACGGTACTTTTTGGACAATAATTGACAAACTACAGATCTATGTTTACGTGTGTGACAAACCTTCGATTTTTATTTTAGAGCTCAGGCACTTTTAGGAAATTTACACCATACAACAACAGTAGCTGTATAAAAAAATCGAAAGTAAGTAAAGAACATGTACCTCTAGGATATTGAAAATATATTAATTAAATGAAAAATAATGTGTTCATGAATGCAATTTCAAGCATTTTTTTCGGATAGTTTAGGACCTCTTTAAAATGCACACAAACCTCGGAGCAAATTTAGTAAGCTGAATATTAATTATTGAACATGCAAAGGCGATTTTTTTAAAATTAGAATACAGGTATTTTACATTCTATGTTACATATTCTATCGATGGAAAAGAGACTTATAAAATAATTTCTTTTTGCAACACTTTTTTAAATATTTTTCCAAAAAATGTGTTGATATGCCATATTAAACGGAAGATAGGTGCTAGTCTCCAAACTTTTTTTTCCGATTTCGGACAGTTGGTTTTCCCAGAAAGGTATGTCAAAATACAAAGATAGATCACAAAAAAGTTGAATCGGTCCAATTCTACTCTATTCAATTTTCTTAATACATACAAACAGTTTGAAATGTTGCTCTTTTAAAAAATAGTTTTTAAAAAAACCTACTGAAGATTGCATATCCAAAAGATATCCATACGGAAAAAATGGCTATTTCTTGCTCTGTTTTGTGTAAATTACTTTTAATGATGACAATTATTTCAATTGATTATGTATTTCAAACTTTTTTCCTTTTCAGTGCCCATTCTGTGAATGTAATTGAAAAACATCCAAATATGAGATCTATTGAATCTACAAATAAAAGAAATCATATCTAGGGAAGTGTCGATGTTTGTTGTTTTCAAGGTATATAGGTATTACATATGTGTTTATTGTATCATATCATGATATTACATGTTTATGTTAAATTCCTTGTTTGGTAATTATCATGTTCTACTTCAAGTTACCAATTGTTACATTACCTCTTATAAAAAATGACTTTCGAATTACGTTCGTAGCTCAACAAAGTATGTAACATTGTATTTCTCACATCATAAATTCAATTAAGAAATAAACAGCAATTTAAAACGTTAACTGGGATATGAAGTGGGTTGGAAGGGCTTCTCAGTAGATTTGATCACGTACCAACCAACTTCATAATCCGGTGAAATTTTAAGCATTGCTCTTTATTACTTATATTTACGTTTGAAAGAGACACATCGTTCAGAACTGTTAAAATAACCGAAATTTTATGTTAACAATAATCCAAGTGACAAGCGATGAGCGCGTGCTATGATCATTGTGACGTCACGGAAAAGTTCACACAGAATTGAACGTTTTCGCTTTTCTATGAGTTCATATAAGGAAAAATATGTTCAGATGTAAATATAGAAAATTGGATCATATTTATTTTACCTTAAATTCTTACACTAATTTCTTCTCAAATAAACAAAGAAACATTAAAAAAAAGGATAAAGATGCATAATTATTAACAAAACAAACAGTTCAATCAATTTAATTAAATTTAGAATTCTGATGCGCTCCAAAAAGATTGCTAAACAAACTGTAGCGATCTCGATTTGGAGTAACTCAATGATCTTATTTCAGTTAGATGAATAAATGAATTAATAGCGTATAATTACGATTACGCTAAGTAAATCACTTATCATTATTGCTTCTAAGTCTTTTCTTTAAGTTTTATTATTTAGTTTGCGTTGACAATCACGTTAGCAAATTAAACGACAGCCTTTATAATAAATATAATTTAAATCAAAACGTGTTAGTTTACACGCAGAAGAATTGAAAAGTATCAGAAAATAATTGTTTAATCGTTTAAGCGATAACAATTTGTACGTTATGAAATAAATATTTATATTAATTTATATTAATTGTAAATTGGCTTAGCTATGTGCGATGCTAATACATGTACACACGTTCACAATTATCATGACATCTACCTTGTCTACATTTGAATAGTTAAAATTCGTGGATTGTTTAAATTATATAGTTTCGTGCGGTTTCAATGTCCTGCGTTCTCTTATACCTACAAAAGCCAAACTGACTTTGTAATCTTAGTCTAATAATTAGATGAAAGGTACACACGAATTCAACGAAAACTATGACACCTCGATTAACCAGTAATTCTGTATGACAATTCCTGAAGAAGATTAAAACTTATACTCAGATTGGTATGTTTAAATGGGCAGGCCCTTTCGAAATGGATAATAATTCCACCATTTTTTTTTAAATGTTTGCAAATTCATTCTTCCAAAATATATGTAAATATGTGCTTAAGCTAGCGGATGATCTGTAGCTAGCCAAAAATCTACGAAGAATATTTCAGGTTAACATGTTGTATATTTAAATTGTACATGTATAACTCTGGTATTGACTGAGGTAAAAGTGTCCAATAGCTATGCAGTTAAAACAGGTAGTAACCGAATCCGATAATTCTGATTTGGTTCGAATCTCGGAACAATTGAAAGTTTTTATATATATTTCTTTTGATCGCATGACATCTACGATGAAGCAATAGGTAAATAAATATGTACTCAAAAATATGTCCAACTTTTCATCTAGACAAGGCATCTACGTAGATACTATAGAAACTTGCGATGATTGTAATTAAAACGGAATAGTATTCATACAACTCCAAAGGATGATATCTTATACACACTGGAACGTAGAAAATCAAATTAAGTAACTTTGCATCAAAATGCAGATTATATGATCACCTTCTAAACTTTTTTTTTTAAATTGGATGATGTTTACCGTTTCCGATAAAGATGCGCGTAAAATGTTCGTGTATTTTGCCTACGTATGGAACATGCCTGCTATGTAAATATAGTCGTGTAAGTAATGTTTAAATTAAAATAAGACTCTTTAAGTGTTACGGGGATTTTAATGTTCTCTCCACTCTTTTTTCTACTCATTTTGAATATCTTTAAATACGCCATGCAACTTACAGCTGCCGATTTATGTTGAAATAAATCATCAATGAAAGCTCTTAAAATATCCACACAGTTTGTGTGCAAACATACTTCACACACTGTGCAATTACATGTATACAATAATTTATGTGTGGAAACCTGGCTACATGTACTGCTAAACTGTCTAAGGTACAATTTATGCGTAGAATGTTTTGTCTTATTGTCTATTCATGTCTTGCCTTACTGACAGTTTGGTATGCAACAATTAGCGCTAAAATTCAAATAACTAATTCTGAATGAAAATGTTACCGCCATCGGTCAAAGGACCAGTTTGCATTGTTAACATAAAAATGTAAGCTAAGCTGAACTTTATGAACTATTTCAATACCTTTACTATGGTTTGCCTCGTGGGATAACGAGCTATTAAAAAACAATTTAACTAGTTCTTCTTTCTCCTTTAATTCATTTCATGTAAGTGACGTACTGTTGAAGTTTGTTGTAGATGTGAGATAACCGCAAACACAGTTTGTCCATATGCAGTAGTTTTCCTTGGCTAAGATCAAGAGATTATTTGACAAGCACGTGTAATCATGTACAAAATGAACTTAAAAGCTATGTTCAACTATTTACTTATAATCATTAGGGTCTTCCGTTTCCAACGGAAGACCCTCTTGTTATTCTACGGTTTCTTTTTCTTTATTTAGGGTCTTCCGTTTTCAACGGAAGACCCTCTTGTTATTCTATTGTTTTTTTTAGGGTCTTCCGTTTCCAACGGAAGACCCTTTTGTTTTTCTTCGGTTTCTTTTTATTATTATTTTATTTTTTATTTTTTTTCTGACTCCTTCTCGGCTTTATATCTCAAAAACTTTTCATCCGATTTCAATGAAATTTTCAGAGCTTTTGTAAAGTTACCGTGCCTCAAAGATGTTAAAGTTTCAGCATTTACGTCACTTCCGTTCAAATTTGGCGGCCATTTTTAAATTTTAAAAAAGTGATTTTGTCCGGAAGAAACCTCCGTAAACTTAAAAGATATCGCTTTGAAATTTTTACTGATGATAGATGTATCAATTCTATAATGTACTGGGGGGTTTAAAATTTTGTTCATTAATTTTGCTCAAAACCGGAAGCAGTTCCAATTTTTGGAAATTTTCATTTTTTTGAACAAAATAAGACAATACTACAGTCTTATAGAACTGGCCATGGTGAATTCAAATCTGAAATCCGTTTGAAAATCGGACGATGCATTACAGAGATATCGGGGTTTAAAAATTGATTTTTCCGGAAATTTTGTTTCCACGTCCTCGGCTTAAAAAATAGCGTGATGTTCAAAGTAAAATTAATTCGTACCAAAAATAATTGTTAAGTCGTGCTTGAACACATTCGGATTTTTTTTTGGTCAAGTCGTTCTTGAAATTAGAAAGGTTTTTGTTAATTCGTACTTAAAATCATTCGGATTTTGTTAAGTCGTTCCAGGAATAATTCGATTTTTTCATCTTTTTTATTTAAGTTACTCTCGTTGTTGGTTAAAGAGCTCTGCTTCTTCCAGGAACTTCCTGCTTTTTCTTCTGACATTAACGGAAGACCCACTCGTTGCTTTGCAACGAGCTTTGCTCTAGTTTATTATTATTATTCTTCTTGTTTTTCCTTCTGACTTCTTTTTTGCTTTATATCTCAAAAACTATTCAAATGATTTGCAAGAAATTTTCAGGGATTATTTAAAATTATTGTCCCTTGAAGCTTTTAAACTTTCAGTCATTTAGTCACTTCCGTTTTCTAGTTACGTCATTTTAAAAATTTTCAAAAAGTGATTTTGTCCAGCACTTTTCTTGTAAACGGCTGTTTATAAAGACTTGAAATTTTCTGTGATTGTAAATCTGCGGATTTACTTATGGCAAATGTACAGAAAAAATTATTTTGTCACTTCCGGTCGAAACCGGAAGTGAAACAAATTTTTCGAAAAAATAAATTTTCTGATCAAATTAAAAATGAATATCTGTTTTGTAGAGCTTACCAAGCTGAATCTAACACTGAAAGCCGTTTTAAAATCGGACATTGCATTAAAGAGATATCGGGGTTTAAAAATTGATTTTTCCGGAAATTTTGTTTCCGCGTTCTTGGTTTAAAAAATAGCGTAATGTTCTAAGTAAAATTAACTCGTACCAAAAATAATTGTTAAGTCGTACTTGAACACATTCGGTATTTTTTTGGTTAAGTCGTTCTTGAAATCAGAAAGGTGTTTGTTAAGTCGTACTTAAAATCATTCGTATTTTGTTAAGTCGTACCAGGAATAATTCGATTTTTTTGCATATTTTTATTTAAGTTACTCTTGTTATTGGTTTAAGAGCTCTGCTTCTTACAGGAACTTCCAGCTTTACTTCCGACATTAACGGAAGACCCACTCGTTGCTTTGCAACGAGCTTTGCTCTAGTCTTATTATTCTTTTTTTTCTTTTTCTGACTTTTTTGGAGCGTTATTTCTCAAAAACTACCCAACCGATTTGCACGAAATTTTTAGGAGTGATAGAACATCATCGTCGCTACATATTATTAAATTTTTGCATGATGACGTCACTTCCGGTTTCAGATAAAGATGATTTTGTAAATTTTTAAGGGTCATTTTGTCCACGCATCTCCTCCGAAACTAAACAAGGTAGAAGCTTAAAATTTTCAGGGATTGTAGATGAATGTCTGTAGATGTACCCCCATGCTTCCAATAATGAAAATTGCTCAAGGCCTTGAAGCTCGCCTGAACCTGAAAATTAGCACCAAATTTTTTCACGAAATTTTTGCACATTTTCTGTAATACCTTTCGATGTGTACATATTTTGTTATAACATGTAATGCAAAAGTTGTTCCAATTTACAAGGGCTTTCATTTGATATCAAGAAAAAGGGGCTGGCCCCTCAAATTAGGGGCCAAGAGGGCTCTAAATACTTCTTACAATAACTCTTAACTGAACAATAATTTGTTAATAGTTAAAGAAGCAAAAATGTTTATTGTACAGCTGTTTATCTATCCAGTACCATATTTAAGCCATATGTTACGTAATTAGGGGCTTCAAGGGGCCAGAAGTTCAAAACTTTGATCATTAATATCTGAAAAAGGATAAATATTTTGAAAAGCATTGTAGAACAAAAGTTGCTTAAAATGGTGTTCTTGTCAATATGCTACCTTAAATGCTTTTGTTTATGACCCCATTTAGGAGTTCAAGGGTCGGCCCCTAAAACACATTTGTACAAATATCCCAAGAACCGTTAACATTTCGTGAACACTTGTAAAACAAAATATGTTTATATTTTCGAGACCTTTCATTTGATATTAAGAAAAAGGGGCTGGTCCCTCAAATTAGGGGCCAAGAGGGCTCAAATGTCTTCTTACAATAACTCTTTACTGAACAATAATTTGTTAATAATTATAGAAGCAAGATGTTCATTGTGCAGCTGTTTATCTATACAGTACCATACTTAAGTCATATATTACGTAATTGGGGGTTTCAAGGGGCCAGAATTCAAAACTTTGATCATTTATATCTGAAAAAGGATAAATATTTTGAAAAGCAATGTAGAACAAAAATTGTTCAAAATAATATTCTTAACAATATGATACCAAAAATGTTGTTGTTAGTGGCCTCGGTAAGGGGTTAAAGGGTCGGCCCTTAAACACAACTGCTCAGATATCTCGACAACATTTAACAATTCATGAATACATGTTGAACAAAATAAGTTTATATTTGCGAGACCTTTTATTTGATATAAAGAAAAAAGGGCTGGCCCCTCAAGTTAGGGGCTATAAGGGCTACTATGTATTTTTATAACTCTTTCCTTAGCGATAATTTGATATAATTCATAAAGCAGAAACAAAGAACTTTTTAAGGCTTAATCTAACGCTGAAATTTGTTTTTAAATCGGACCATGCACTACAGAGAAATTAGGGTTCAAAATTGATTTATCCGGAAAATTTGATTCCGCGTCCTTGGTTTAGAAAATAGCGTAAAGTTAAAAGTTAAATTAGCTCGTACCAAAAATAATTGTTAAGTCGTACTTGAACAAATTCGGATTTTTTTTTGTTAAGTCGTTCTTGAAATCGAAAAGGTTTTTGTTAATTCATACTCAAAATCATTCGGATTTTGTAAAGTCGTACCAAGAATTATTCGATTTTTGTTCTGTTCGTTTTAGGTGTTCTTGTTATTGGTTTAAGAACTCTGCTTCTTACAGGAACATATAGCTTTACTCTCGATATTAACGGAAGACCCACTCGTTGCTTTGCAACGAGCTTTGCTCTAGTTGAATCTTTATTATTCATCTCATATCTGTGGTCTAATAATATTTGATTACAAATATAAAAAGGTTGTTTTCAATTTAACAATTTTGAACTAATCCGAACATAATGAAAAGTGATTATGTATCACAAACGACCCGTAAAGAAAGCAATATCACACTAATAACCTTATTTTATGAAGTGGTAGCGAAGGGGTAGGTAAGCCAAGTATTATATACATTACAGTTTTATGCACTAGCAGTTATTTCACATAGTTCGCAAAATCAAAACGTGAAGATGTTTAGATATTTAGCTTTTCATTTTCTAACTTTGCAATGTCATTACGAAAACAATTTTCAAAAGATCACAACAAATTCAAAAGGTTTATCTATGAATATCCGATCGTTGTGGCCATATTGAGACTTATGTGATCTTCTTTAAGAGAAGAACTTCATTAAAAATATAGATACATTTTTTGGAACTTTGTACTCTACATCTTATAGTTTATAGTTTAGCAATAATTCATATATTAACATATTAGGAAGATCTGATGGCTATTTCGTTTAACATCTAGCCCTCTTAAGCAACAAGCCTAGTAAAAGGTAAAAAAAAAATGATGCAAACAGGAACGTTAATGTGATAAAAAAAATTCTAATTATTATGAGTTAAATTCTTCTCTGTCCATATGTTCCATATTTTAAAAAGTACAGAATTTCTGTGGCTGTCAACCAATCTAAATAATGTACATTTCCATTGGCTGATACCCCCCCCCCCCTCCTCCAGTAGAACAACAATAACAATTGACAATGCTCTTACTTTAAGAGTCTTCCAAAGTACAGAGACACAGTCGTGTGTTCTTTGAATTTATATAAGGGTGTGATGGTAATGAAATCTAATCAAGAAACAGTATCATATATATGCATTTGTAAAAAAGTGTACATTTTTAACAGATGCATTTGATGCTGTTTAATGAAGGCAAATTTAATTTAACTTGTCTTACGCACGGACATGTCAGGGCTCGCTAGAATAAATGTTTAATCAGAAATTATGCACTTGTAAAGCTATATAAAAAAGTATTTCTTATTTTTTCGTGAGAACTTTTAAATGTTTCATTTATGATTATATTACGTAACATGCACACCCTCATATCTAAAAACAAAGAAACAGAACTGTTTCTTTGCACTTTGCATTAGATACTTTTAAGTAAGAACATTTTTCAATTGTTAACTTTTTTTATAAATTCGAAAGGCTTTGTTTTTAAATATGAATTAAAATAGCCGTGTATAATATGTTAATATCAAAGATTTAGAATTATATTTAGTAAAATTTAATAGGATTTAACATTTATTTTGTGTCATTATTTTGAACATAACAAAATAAGTATATTTATAGAACGAATTCGATTAAACCTACGCTATACGACTTATCTTACATATATTTGGGGAATATTTTCCTTTTTGAGAGTTGATTTTAATCAACTCTCCTATGCACTTACTCGGGCAAAGCGAAAGTGAAACAGTGTTTGGACCTTAGCACAAATCAATACCGCCGACAACACCTAGTTCTTGAAAATAATCGATAAATTCAATGCTATGTATTCTGAAGCATTGTTTTTCAAGAATTTTTTTTTATTAATACCATGAAAATAGTATGATTTTAAATTGTACAAACAGTTTAGATATTTTTTATAATCGTATGTATTCCTACACTAGAGTTCAATGTAATCTCGTTCAACCAGACGCTTGGCTGTCTCCGTTAATATCCGACAAAAAAGAGTCTCTCTTGCTTGTCGGAGATAAACGAGACAGCCGAGCGTTTGGTTGAACAAGACAAGAGTTCAATCTTGCATGGATCCATACAATTTCTCAGAAATATTTCGATTACTGATACTACTTGCCATGCAAAATCACATATCGTTGATTTTGAATAAATGATAATCGATAAAATCAACTCCCGTCAGTACTTCAGTACTTTGATTTTTACTGTAACATGTATGATTAATATTTGAATGCAACACTTTAATATAATTAACATTTGATATCAATATAATTCTGTTATTCAATGATTGTGAGGGAACATGAAAAGAACTATTTCCATTAGAAATATCATATTTCCAAAAAAGATCGCCTGCTAGGAATTTAATTCTTCCCGGGGGAATAAATTTCGTATTTTCGAAACATTCATGCAATAAATATTTTATTACACCGAATATCATATGATACTACACAATACGTCGAGTTCTAAATTTTTTTTTTTTTGCATTCCTTCAATTATCTTTATTGATTTAAATCAAAATTGTTTATTTTAACAATCACGAAGAAAGTTTATAAGATTGTAACTTGAATTTAACCACAGTTTTCGTATGCTCATATTGGCTTTTTCATACCATTAAAATTAAAAATTGCGCGGTTTCCGAAGAGTTGGAATATGATATGTATTCCCCAGGAGACACCACGTTTTGATTACCGTGTCACTTGACTTTCCAAACCAATTAGGCACATTATATATAATTATCATAATAGCTGATATTTATATTTTATAAAGCGGTCTATAAAAAGTAGAAACTGTCCCACGTTGTGTTATGATTGAATATTATGGTAGAAATGAAATTTATTTCCTTGTATTTTTTTTCAAAAAATACAACAAAATGAGAAAATATTGTCCATCACTCATTTAAATGACGTTTATTTGCGCACATTTAAATGCAATGTCATGAAAGTTTGACTATTTTTGTTACATTGTGACGTAAACAATGAAGCTATTAAATGGCGATTATATACATTAATGTCAGCTGAACCTCAATGTCACAATGAGAGAGAGAGAGAGAGAGAGAGAGAGAGAGAGAGAGAGAGAGAGAGAGGGGGGGGGGAAGAGAGAGATGTAATATAGATTAATTTGGTTAGCCGTACCACATAAGGTATTACATGTCAAAGGGAGATCGAATAATAAATTCTAATAATTTTTTTGCACAAAGTATATTTTACAAAACCTTTTACATGTAAAATTAATATAAATACATGCTTAAATTCGTCGAACGTAAATTTTTATAACAGTGACCATTACGTTTTATTTATCATTTTTCTGTTACTCCTTGCTTTTGTTGCCTCGAGTAATTAAAATAATTGTGAGATAATGATTATTTTAACAAATATAAACCATACGTGGGTTTGGGCAAAAAAAATGTATTGTGTAAAAGGCTTCTATATTTGTTTAATATTAAAGGGACATGATCACGAATTTGGGCAAATTCTACTTTTCTGTTTCTTATGTTTTATTAGTAATGCATTTCTAATTATCAAATGAATTTGAGAGTCAGTCGTATAGAGTTAGAACTAAGAAACAAGGCTCACCACTCTTTGTCATGTTAACAGGGCACTTGCCTGTATTTTGTTTACATATGTTCAATATACAAGCAAACATCATTTTTAAGTTGACTTGTCTATCCTATCGTTTTATTCATTTTAAGCATAATTAAATAGTTTAACATTTAACATTTAACACATTCATTTTAGGTCTAAAACTGGAATTTTCACTTCAATATTCAAATTGTAAACAAAAGCTTTGTTTACATAGCAAGAAGTTTAAGCTCTGTAACTTACTTATAATTTATAACAAACAACACTCACATGGTTGCTTACGAATTGTGCCGTAATGAAGCATTGTTAACACTATAATAATTTTGACCACAATCGTGACCATGCCCGTCAAATCAAAAGTAGCAGTTTTTTTTTCATTATATATTCTCTTGAAAAACTTTGCCATATTGTTATCCGCACAACTGCAATTTAGTTTGATAAAAATTAAAAGCACTCTTCTTTATTAAGTATCTCTAAACGTAGAAAAAGGGAGACACGAGAATGACCCACATGCTGTTAATTGACTGCACAAAATAGGCGACTTATTTTTTATAGTAAGTTATGTGACCTTTAATATTTGAGAGGCTTGATTACTGGGGTTTCATGTATATTCGTGGGTGTCAATTTTGGCGGATCAGATGGATAAAACAATTTCAAAGACTGAATTCATGGAAAGTGAACATATAAATGCAATGTGTTAATTAAAGTTAAGCTACAATGGACATTAAATTTCTTGAATCAACTCAACAACATCTACGAAAAATGATACATGTAATCAAAGAATATTGGTAAAACCCAAGTACATGTAATGTATGTACCAGGTGTTGATTTAAACACCACAACAGCTACCACCCATCGTGGGTTCATCCATTTAATGTATTAAATTAAAACTTACAATCCCAAATTGTAAAATGACAAGAGTATATTATAAAAGTATTTAACTTTGTGTGTCGGGGTCGTCCCTGTCACCGGCACTGATTAGTAATTATAATTTATATTTACAAGATTATTTACATATCTACAACGAACACAATATTTAAATGAAACACCTGTAATATCCTTGGATTCATAAAATGCGTCCTCGCTCGATAACATCAAAACTCGCACGCGTTCCCTGGGTATGGTAATACCAATTATCTCTCACTCCTCAGACTCTCCTATAACTCAATTAACTACTCACTTTCATCTCTCAGAACTCTATCATGCATCATAAACAAATAAAGACTACAGAGATTAACTTACAATTGATAAACTCATGCTCGCTCGCTATCACTTTCTAACAAGTTGAAATGATTCTCTTTGAAAGCAGGGCTACAAGGCCAGCGTCGGGCACATGCAACCTTATCAAACATTTCATACCACCACTTTTACTCAACGGTTATTAATGATAAATAACCCTAGAGGATGACCCTGTACTATTTGCATATAGACACAAAACACACCCACAGATGATTAGACTTGATATGAACTTAATACCGAGTGCAGCGAGAGGCGGGCGAAGCCCGCCTCGCGAAGCGAGGATTAATGGTAACACGTATATATAAGAAAATCAGTGAAAAATGAATGTTGAATCAGGGGTACTAAGGCCAAAAAAAATTTCTTCCAGCCCTGGGCGCCGCCATATTGGCAGCCATTTTGTTTTTAAAAAGTTAGTTCGGTCATTGATTGACTGGTACTTATCGATGTTTATTGCCCCTTAACTCGATTAAATAAGTTCCAGTGTTTTAATAGAAATTAATTTGAATTAAAATAAATTAAAAAGGAAACCAGATAAGTTTCAGTAGTGCTTTAATCAAGAAACACGACTTGCTTTATGTATGTCTTTTCAAATTATCAGATGGAAAATAAAAACATTAACGTCAAGGAACTGATCTTTTAGATACTGAACAAAGTATGCAATTTTATTACATCGGCATTCATATGAATTAAATTGATGAACAATGAAAGAAGAAATAAAAAACAATCGGAATCACGTAACTCTCTTCGGTTATTTCCGAAGACAAAACTTGAACGTATTACGTCTGAAATATGACGTCATAATGAAGACTGAGCACGCGACGTTTAGTTTAACTTTGACGAATGGTATGAGTAGGCAACCATGCAGGCGGATCCTACTGTGTGCGTTTTAAATAGATTTTATCATACAAAAATCAAACTGCACTGTGTTAAATCTGCGCTCGGTCCAATGGTCACACCGTTTACATATTACATTTTTGATAATTTTTTTGTCGTCGCATTTTGTTCATTTTTACGACCTTTTTTGTGCACACTAAAACTCTGAAATTATTAGAGACATGAATAAAAAATTTTCGGATAGGTAGACCATAGTCTGAAGTTGATCCTATTTTTTTTGTTTTACGCCAGTGGCCCCATTCTTAGGAGCTCACTTTGGCTCGAATATTGGGTACGAATTTTGTTCCCAATGTTTTGTCTGCAAGATTTCTCAGAGATGGGTTGATAGATTTTATTGAAATTAGCAGGAGTAATAGATCAAAACTTTATCCTCAGGAATTTATTTCATTTTTTCCAAAGTTCGTTTCCTGTCGTCCGTTTCCTGTACCGCGTCAAAAATCTTGTGACATTGAGGTCTCAATTATAATTAAGACTTGGGCATTCAGACTTTGTAGGATTATAGATCTATAGTTGTAAATCTCTTCAATTTATTTTGTTTTGTTCGTCATAACTTCCGGTCGTCACCGGTAGCACTCTAAAAATTATTTTTTTGCATTAATTTTATTTCATATAGAATTAAAGTTTAAGTATTAATTCTTACATATGTCATCTATCCACTGTTAAATAAATAAAAAAATTCTACTTCCGGTGAGATATCTCAAATATCTCAGATAGCCTTTTTAATTTTTTTTTTAACTGTTTTACCCACACGATGTCAGAAAGTCAAGCGATCAACACACCAGACTAAGACAGATAATAAACCTTTGATAGAAAATGTGTTAAACCACTTTCATTTTGTCGACCGTCCATTCCGGTCCTCACCGGAAGGGTTCAAACAAATCAAGCTGTTTGAAAGTTTAACTATTTCTTTGACAATTTTAGTAAAGTAAAGTACAGTGGTCTTATGTTCATGAAAACTAACTTTTAATTTCACTGAGAATTTCCGTTTGTCCATTTCCTTGTCAAGAGACAAAAAATAAATGACTCCACGAAACCTCAAATACGGTGACGACTTGAACAACCAAACTTTGTTTGATGATAGCTTAAAGTATGTATCTGTGTTTTCCTTATTTTGATTGAATTGTTGTCACTTCCAGTCGTCACCGGGAGCACTTAAAAATTATTTTCCCCCTAAGTTTGTATATTTTAAATGGAATGAATATATTAGTACACGATCTTATATATTTCAACTATACAATGTTAAATAAGCAATCTAATTCTACTTCCGGTGAGTTATATTAGATATCTTAAATAGCTATCATTTTTATAAATTTGATATCCGCGGGATTTTAGTCACTGTAAGTGATTGAGACATGAAACTTTAATGAATGATAGACAATTGATTAAAAATGTGTTCAACGGGTTTAATTTTGTCAACCTTATCGTATAAAACAAATTGGACGGAAGACCTATCCCTTACTCGTAACGAGATCTAGTTATTAAATTTTTTCCAAATTTTGTGCACGAGATTTTTCGAAATCTATTTTACTGATCTCAACCGTAGCTTTTTTTTCACAGATGTTTCGGCGTGATCTAAACTTCATACATTTTTCTTAATTTTTTTGTAGTCACTTCCGGTACCCAATTGTCGGCCATTTTGTAATTTTTGACGACCTTTTTTGACGTGCAGCTATAAACTCGGAAACCATAAGGGATATGGATATGAAATATTCCGGATAGGTAGACTATAGTTGTGCAGCATGTAGTTGTTTAATGCCTGTTGCGCCATTTCTTGGAGCTCGCCTTGGCACGAAAATTGGGTACGAATTTTTCTTTCAAAATTTTCACACGTTTTCATTTATATCTTTTTATCAGTTGATATTTTGTTAAAGGATATATAACAAAAGTGGTAGAAAATCAAAAGTTCTTTCCAACAAAATCAAGAAAAAGGGGCCAAGGCACTCTTAAACTCTATTACAAATAACTTAAAAACGATAAAGATTTTGTAATGCATTATAGAAGCAAAGTTGTTTATCGTACCAATATCTAATAGAAAAAATCATTGCCATGCCCATTTATTACGTAATTATGGATTTGTAGGGGCCAAAGTACTTAAACTTTGACGCAATATATCTAGAGAAGAAGACATATTTTTTTGACATCATAGAAGAGAAAATGTTTGAATTTATGATTTAAATCGATTCACTTATCAAAACACGAATTTTTGTCCCCATTAAGGATCTAAAGGGGGACTGGCCCCTTTAATATTCAATCATTTGTATCTCAAAAATGATCAACAATTTTAGATGGGTCAAAGAACAAAAAATGTTAGTATTTTTAAGACCTTTTCAAAAAATCAAGACAGAGGGGCTGGCCCCCTTTTTTTGGAGGGGGGGGGGGCAAGAGACTCGTAAAGTCTATAACAAATTACATAAAAACGATTACGATTTCGTAATGCATTATAGAAGAAAAGTTGTTGATTGTAGCAATATCTATCTGGAAAACTCATTGACACACCCATTTATTACGTAATTAGGGATTTGTATACATTATCTGAAAGTGTGTGTGTGGAGGGGGGGGGGGGGTAATTCTGAAATTGTATCGATTATTCATGGTATGATTTAAAACAGAAATCGCAAAGAAGACCTACTCGTTACTCGTAACGAGATCGTATCTAGTTACCATTATTTTTTTTAAGTTTGATTAACACAGAAACAATTTGATATAGACCTTTTGGGGTTTATTTGATTCGTTTTGAATACACAATGATAGACTTATAACAGAAATACAAAGTATATCAGACGTTGAAACCTACACATTAAGCGTTTGGAGTTTTTGGAAAAAAATAAACGTGAGAAAAGGGAAACGCTTTTATTTGTACACATGGAAATTAACTGTAATACAAGCGAAGTACAGAAGTTTACAACACCTGATAAGTATTTTTACTAGATAACTAAACAAAATAAGATAAATGTTAGGTTAATAAAATATTTTACTAAACCAGTAAAATTAGTTATATCGTATATAGAAAATATGCCCTGTGCGATATAAACAGAAAATTCATCTACCCGTGTGATATAAAGCCTAGGGTTGTGATATAATTTATATCACACCCCTCTCCGGCAATCTTCAGGTGTTATATCGCACCCCTTTCCGTTAATCATTGGCTTTTATGACGTAAAATTCGGTATGCGTCGTTCAACTCCGATCTCCGAGTATGACGTCAAATAGTTACGTCGAAGTCAACTTTGTATACAAACAGCTGGTGCAAAAATTTAAGGGAAGTTTATTAGAGATGGAATATTCAGACACGAAGTGATTTGTTAACAATAATAATTCATCACATGATTTTTTTTTATTGTTTCTTTAATATTTTCTATAAGTATATGATATAAAATTCAAAACATGGCAATTTCTATATCGCACCTTATATTAGCCCTAGGTCGCTGTATATCAGCCCTCGAGCGGGACGGCTTTCGGGCTAATATACAGCGACCTCGGGCTGATATAGGATGGGATATAAAAATTGCCATATAGTAATCTATATCTCCTCCAATGAGCAATACAACCATAATCATAAGCTGCTGAGTGGAAACAAGACTTCAGAACTGCAGCATTGATTTTGTAACGATAATTGCAAACAAATTCACGTAGCTAATGCCAACCAACGCTAAGCATGATTTAGTAGAAATGTGCATGTTCAAATGAAATGATAACCAATTCCTTTTGCGTCGGAAAAGAATTGTTTTGACTGGCTATGGAATCTATAACATATCAAATTATTGCGGTTTCTAGAACGACACAGCAAACAAGTGTGCAAATCACAGTTGTAGGTCAAACTTATCTTTAAAACGAATGAGAGAATAAGAAAGACTGGTTATTTATAAAATGCATACTTTATTCTTTTCTCGGAAAAATATAATCAAAATAGATCCTTCAAAAAATGTATAAAGGGGAGATACAATAATTTGAAAATGGATGCATCATATTTTGAGGCAAATAAATCATTGCATTAGGACGTTGTCTACAGTTTAGTTGGTGTCACTGGAGTTTTGAGGTTATTCATACTTATCAATTCCCTTCCGGTCACGCTCCTTCTTTTTGCAAACTTCTTGAACAGGGACGCTAAAAATAACCGTGTTTTTCTTGAGTATATAAAGTATACAACAGGGTTTATTGACGCATTCACTAGCCACATGATTCTAGCGATGATTAAGATATGTGTGCACTCTCTTTCCTCCTCACATACTTTGTTGTAGATAAGAATAAAGCAAACTGGGAAAAGAAGAGCAGATAAGATATAGACAAACAATATCACTGTGAGCATGCGCGACATACGCCGGATATGTGATTTCAGACCCAAAATATTAATAGAATGATGCAATTCGTGTACTTTTTGAATATGGAAATACACTATAAAACACACAGGTAAAAATAACAGATATCCTCGAAAACTTAGAACAACGGCTTGAACATCAATATTTGGAATTTCAAACCGTAGGACGAAGTACAATGTCCCAAACACTATACTGGATGCCCAAATCGCAAAAGACCATTTGATGATATTTTTATTCTGTAAAAGGCGAGCCTTGATAGGAGCTCTTACGTAAAAGTATCGAAGGCCAAGAAACAAAATCACATGGGCCGCTGACGCATGCGTAGTTGCATATGTAATCGCCATAAAAACTTCTCCATTCTCGTTTGCAAATTCTGTGTTTACGTGTTCAACGACAGCTTGGACAATATACAGTATCAAACATATCAGGTCAGAAAGCGCCAAAGTCAAAAACGCGATGAAGGGTGTTTTGTGGAACGCTGGATCACACAGAATTTTGAGTATGACTATGATATTTCCGATTAATCCCAGTGATGTAATAAACAAAACCACAATGGCGTATTCCAGTGTCTCCAGTTCCAAGTAGACAGGGATGATATGCTCCGGACGTGTTACTGATGAGTTCATTATCAACCAGCTCCTCTCCTGTCAATCACTTAAAGCTGTAAAGATAACAAATGTGCAGACCATTAGTTATTATATTCACTTTATGCACTTTATGATAAATGTAAACTACACATTTGTAACATTAAACCATGCAATATGTATATGATTGATTAGAACCGATAAAACTAACAGAACAGAATAATAGGTAAAGCAAAATAAAGCATAACCAACGTCAGCATGCTGTCTATATTTCTGCAGTAATCGCTACATCTAAAACTTAATACATAAATCATCAAAGTTAACATAATAGGGTCGTTCTTTTATTCGCTTATGAATTATTAAGATGATAGAAGTAAATTGTGTGAAATTAGTTGCTTTAAAAGACTTGAAAGTTATAAGAGAGACAAAAAAGCCAAAATAATGAATATATACTTCAACGGCACATTATTAAGAACAGCTTTTCACTTTCAAAGTTCCCTACTGGCGAGAATTCAAATCAACTGTGAATAATGGATACAAACACAGTTAAGAAAGAATTCGATGCTGGCGTGATCCTTGGCAGTAATTAATGAATAAGAACACGTTTTAGAGAAATATTGCACTGCTTGTTTCAGGCACGTAACAGGTTTTTGAAAATTTTCAAATACATGGAATTGTGGGTAGTAGTATACCCATAACTATAATAGCATTGTTCAGTTTCTAATTTTCAATTCAATTTTTACAAGGTTACAAAAGAGTTGAAGGGGGCTTCATAGTAATTTAATTTTATGTATTTAAAATTTAAAAGAAAAGTCTTTGCTTCGCCAATAAAAACCCACTGATAGTATGTGTCTGTGCTTATTACACATATATTGAAGCTGAAAGTTATACGCAATACGCTTATATTTAGATAAAAACAGTTAAGTTAAAAAATCAATAACCAGCAGAACCTTAATTTTATTAAGCATTTTAAGCGATTATATATCAAGCTACATAACACTATCTTAAAGCATACCCATCATTTTTATATCTTTTTTTTTTACATCGACAATCAAACAAAAGGGACGTCATAGATAGTTTAAAGCCGATGCTACACACTTTTGCATTATTCAAATTCTATTTGCTTTATATTTAAGAGTTGTATTGAAATTGCATATTGCAATATACAGCTAAGAATCAAATAACCGACAGGATAATAGCTGGTGAGGGGTCTACAATACAGTTAATAAAATGTTTATATTCTATAGAATCGCCTTTTTGTGGATGTCAGTGCCCGTTTATCTAAAAGTTTCACATTCCGTGGGCACGACATTCATGCATAATTAATTGAAGTTCATCAATGACAAAAACAAAATTAATAGCTTTTGACAATTACAATCGTGTTGTTACATGTGCATAAACAAAATAACAAATTCAATGTTTCCTGTTTGTAATATTCGATTCAACTTTAGTATTCTTATTGATTATTTTTTTTCATTATTATTAGATCCAGCATAAATATGTAGAGACTAATGATAAAAGTCTGATAAAGATGTTTTTCTTATCCTATATGGACATAAAAACCCGTTTTCTATTTAATTTACAATTACAATGTTTAGCTATGTCGTAAGAAATAAAAGGAAAAATATTTCTGAAAAAAAAAATTAGTGTCTATTTGTGCCATTTAAAAGACTAAATGTAAAATCAAAATGGCAGATTCTGTCAATATTGTAACCTTAAACATTTAGATAAAACCCTCAAATCAAAAACTATTTTTACACCTAACTGAATGTGAGTCTTTTTGAAACACTCTTCTTTAGGAACACCATTACGTCAAATTTGCCAAACCTCCGCATTTAACTGGCAAAAAGGTTAAATATACTCAACTTAACTTTATACAATGACGTCATAAATACAATCGAGGATAGGTAGAACTTCTACGTATGCTCCGTATCTCTGGAGAGAATACATTTTGTATGGCCAATAAAAAAAAGTGTTTGAATTGTTTAATTGTATTGTGACGTGTGTTGTTGTATTATAAAGCTAAATGTATCAAATGAATGAAAAAAACCCGACAATTTTAATCAATTATAACATGAAATACCTCATCACATAATTGAAAGGAATGGATTGTGGTGGCCATTTTAAAACTGTTTTAACCTTCTTTAGAAAAAGAACTTTGTTTAACGAGGCATGGTCACGATTTTGGTCAGAAATTATTTTTACCGATTTTACTGTTTACAATGCTTTGGTATGGCATTTTTAATAGGAAACTACAATTTGAGTGTCATTCGTCGAGTTATAAGCGAGTTACAGAGCTTATTATTGTTTGCTTTACAAACAACGCTTTTGTTTACATTTTGAATGTTCAAGTAAAAATCCAGTTTCAGACCTAAGATGAATGTCTTAAAAGTTAGAAACTGTTAATTTATGTTTAAACAGTATAAGGAGATTGACAAATAAACTTAAAAAAGAATTTTTACCGGTTTCTGGAATCGATGTAAAGAAAAACAATGCACAAGCCTTGTTTGCATCACGAAGAATAGAATTGCAAGCCCTGTATCTTGCTTATAACCCTACAAATGACTCCCAAATTCCATTTTATCACTAGAGATGCATTCTTATAGCATTGTAGATAATAAACACAGAAACAAAGAAATGGACCAAAATCGTGACCATGCCCCTTTAAAGATGCAGGAAAATATTAAAATTTAAAGCTGACATATTTAAATTGTGTCTCTACTTAATAAATATTTATTGCCCTAAATAGTATATTTAAAAGTTTAAGGCAGATCGGCTGAATAATTAGTTGACCATACAACCTCTTTATTATAACATTGGCGTACACGAAGCGCATACCATGAAACAACGTCATTGTACTTCATAATTTGATATGTCCGATTTGTGTATATGTACATAAGTCATCACCTCCGTAATCAAAACTATGATATATATATTTTTTTGCTTTATCAAGTCATGTTATTTATATCTACAGACTTATCTCGTTTCATATGAAAACAAAATATAATAACGTATGATTGAAGCAAAAGAAATTGAGAGTATTTTCGATAAGAAACTTCATGAAAAACTGGATCTCTACTCACATTTTGAGAGTCTCAAAACTATGTTATATCCTGAATCCGCTTCACTGGATATCATTACACAAAATGAACAAGCTGGAACAGTAGCAACAGGGAATGAGAATAAAAAGCTGTGCACACAGTTTTATATTTCGATCGATTAACTACGAACATTTCCCCAGAGACTCAACAATTTAATACAAATGACAATAGTTCTGGAAAAAAAAAATTGCGAAACATGATTTTGTTTTAATTATGTAAAAGTCATTCAAGGGCGTTATGTTTCTTAATGGGGATTTCGTGCTTTTTTATTTGATATCATGAAGACACTAATTGTACACTATTGTATGATGATACAGGTTATGCTGTTCGTTTAAATGCATTAGAATAAGATAATAGCATGAACCAAAGAAATTCATAGGATTCAAGTATTCACCGATTGCTCTTTTCTTCGATTTTGCATCCCATTAGCTCAGTGTCTGAGTATGATGTCGCAAAACTCTCATTCATTTTCGTTAAGGCGGACGGAGACTGTGTTTAAGTTAGCAATAAATGACGTCTCTATGCACTTAAGGAGGCAAATAAATTAAGCATCAAATCTATTTTAAAGAGGCTTGGTGGTCAACAAATTAACCATCATATATTTTTGAAATCCTTAGATATGATTTGTTTAGAAATTATAATGTATTACATGTATCTATCAAAGTAAAATCCATATATTTTTCGCTATCAGTTTTGGTACTGCTCTATTTTTATATTTGGTTTTCTGAAAGAAGATCCATAGCTAATCAAAGTACTGAAAAACTGACGGGAGTTGATTTTCTCGTTGTTTATTTATTTTAAAACTAATAATATGTTATTTTGTTTGACAAGTACATGTAATTTCTAATTTGTATTTGAATTACGCATATTTTTATAATTTGAATTATTGGACTTTTTCGACAAGAATGTCGAGAAACCCCATATGAATCACGTTAAATAATATTTAAAGATAAAATTAATTCAATCAAACTATGTATCAGTAATAGACATTTTTCTCGAAAATTGTATTGATCCCAGCAATATTGAACTCTAGTCTCGTTCAACCAAACGCTCAGCTGACACCGTATATATCCGACAAGCAAGAGAGACTCTGCTTGTCGGAGATTTACGTAGACAGCCGAGCGTCGAGTTGAATGAGACTTCATTGAACTCTGGCGTAGGAATACATACGATACAAAAAATATCTAAATTGTTCGTACCATTTAAAATCTGACAATTTTCAAGGTATTTATAAATAAGTTTCCTTGAAAAACAATGCTTTAGCATACATTACATCAAAATTATCAATTATTTTCAAGAACTAAGTCTTGTCAGCAGCGACGATTTGTGCTGAGGTCACAACACTGTTTCACTTTTGGTTTGTCTGAGTAACTGCATAGGAGAGTTGTTTAAAATCATCCTAATTGAAAAAACATTGTTTTCAATTACGAGGAAAATGAAATTTATACTCAGCAGTATGCACAGGTGTACATGTATTGCACTATTGAATCATCACAACTAGCTTGTGCTTGATTTTTCCAGTCAAATTTAAACAACAGAAGGCAAAAATCAATCCAGTAAATATTGACGTTGAGTTGGTATTACAAACGTCATCCAGTCTTAAAATAATGTACGATTTTTATTTTTTTTTATAAATAGATGTTTTAATTTTCCACTATTTAGAGTATCCTTAAGAAAAGCATATTTCGTTTTCAGAGTTTCCTTCAGAAATCTATATTTGTCTGTGTCAATTTCTTTGAGTATGAAAAAGAGGCATGACAAAATAATTTGTAATGGTACATTAATTTCCACAGTTTAGTCTGACTGTTGTGAATAATTAAAAGAATGTACAAAAATGATGGAGGCGGCTTTATTAGACAGAAAAAAATATCCAACTGCTATACAAAGCAAAAAGCTAAATGGACTTAACCATTTTACTCTTATACAGTATGATTTAAACTTCATAAAAACCAATAAGACTGTAATTCGTGTCCTCTTGTTAACATGAAAATGAATTTATTTGAAAATCGATGCACTTTATTAATTGCGTAACACTAAACAAGTTACAATTTATCTTCATACAATTAAACTTACAAAGATGCATTATGAATGCTTTGTGATAAAATGCTTTGTACTGGATTTGTTGAGACATCAGCCAAAAGCCATAGAGTGTGGAATAATTTATAACGCCGACAGGATATGATATGATAATGCAGTCAAAAGTCCCCATTTACGATCAAAATCATTTTGGTAATTGCTATTTCATTTCACGGTCGTCAATAAATGGTCTTTAAGTGGCGAACATTACCCCCCCCCCCCCTCATCCCATCTCCAATTGTAGGCATCCTTGTTGAGCAATTGTGTTTAAAGTGCAGTCCATGGGAACTGTGTTTTACTACTCGGTCGAAAACGTGATGAATGTCGGGTTTTTTTATGCAAATGAAAAAACAAACCCATCAGTTTTTGTTGCACCTCAAATTATGCCACTTGTTTGACAATCCTCTTGTTATATTGTTCGTGTAGTTTTATTCGTTCAAATAAGTAATTGGTTCTATTCTTTTAAATTATTGATAACGATAGCTTATTTGATTGCAGTTTGCTTCTTGTGCACAAGTTATTTGAAACAAAAATATTTGATTCCATTTTATTTGAAAAAAAGTCCACAGGTGATCGAAATCAACTGACGCCTCTTCAAAAATGCATAAATGTGGTATTGTTGTTTTTTCATGTATAACGTTCACAGTAAGATTATTTGCAGTTATTGGCACAGTAAAATCCAATACACTGTCGTTCAAAAATTGAATAACTAAGTGAAAAAAAAAGTAACCCGTTAAAGACAACCGCTTGACTAGATGTCCGTTTTGAATTGATTTGATACATTCATTCATTTTTTCATAATCATATATCCATACAAGATTGTTTTTAAAGTCTTGATAAAAGATTGAAATAAGAAGAAACTACCTGCTGGGAGGGAACAACTAGTTCTGACTGTCTAATGAAACGGTTTATCTTTTCCTAAACAGCTATAGAGCATCAAATTTTAGGAAATTATATGAGATTTTAGGTGACTTGTAAACGTTATGTTTTTGTGAAAATGTCGATTTGTTGATAAATTGGTGTTGTTCAGTCTTTCAGGTCGCTAAAGACCGTTTCATGAGGACAGCCATCGGAATAGTTCTTTAACGTCTACGACAGACGTCATTGTGAGCAATTTTATTTGTTAAGTGCTGCAAACGTAAAATTGCAATAACAAATACTATAAATCTTGCTTGTAATTTGCATGCACGTTCTGCTTGCATCCTTGCTGTGTTATACTTAAAATGTACATTGTAAGATAAATTAACAACCCTTCGCTGGATTTGTTATACTACATGCACCTACCTTGCACGCCTGTTTTCAAATTCAAATTTGCCTTTCGTTCATACACAGCTACATAACATACCTATATTTCATATATTAGAAGACACTCATGAATAAGAACTAGAGTGGTATAATGAACGCAGTGCATCATTCTGTTGTAATGATCATCAATTAGGAGGGGTGCCTGATTCGACATATCCGATATGGAAAGTTCAATATCTAACCAATCAACCATGAATATGAAAATCCGTATCCTAACGATATCAAGCTGTTCTAAATATAGCTCACCCGCACAAGCTTTTATCTATGTTTTAATGTTATATTATCTTCTATGATATGATCAATTAACTAAAACAAATTTGGTAATAAAACATTGATAACTTAACAATACCGTCTTTGCAATTTTCCTTGTCCTATTTTTAGTTTCCACTTGATATATCTAAAGAATGTTTTTATTCTTCACAATGGTGTTATGAACTGTAAGTAATATGATATCTATATTTTCGTAATATAAGGTTTTATAGGCTGGAAAAAAATCATTGACCGTTGATTAACTCAACGTAATATGATGGCATCTTTTCGCTTTCTTTTTTCTCTCTCTTTAATTCATTCATTCAATCTTTCATTCTTTTTCTTCCAATAAAAGTAGCGGCAGGAGACCTGCCCTCGACCCTCTTGATGCTACGTGCCTGATTGCCGATAGTAAATCAATAAAATCCTCTAAACAGTTAATACATGTTATCCGAGGGCTCTCCTGCGAATGTTATTGTCATTTAAATTTAGACCACGTAGATTAATTTCACCATTTCATTTTTGCAGGAAAAATCGTGCCAGTGTTTATAGTCTATTTCCTAGAATGTAGGTACTTGTAGTCAAATATAAATTAAAATCTAGACGTTTACTGATTTTAAGCTTTATCTCCATTAACTGGAGGATATATGAGTTCTAGAAAAATTGTGACAATAGAAAATATAAAGTTGTTTCTGCTCTTGCAACAATTAACATGCTTTGTAGCGTTCCCCCAAAGGATTAGTTTTCGATCAGCGCCTGACCAAGAAATAGCATCAATAGAGAACTGGACTATACTATTGTATGCAGAATGTTCCTTGAAATTGGCTTGATGTAGTAAGTTATAATTCAAAACAGACACCCATTCGTTTAAAATAAAGGATAATAATGGACATCAAAAGCATCAAACATGACTATGATATCTTTAAGCAACCCAATGTTTATATTTTTAACCACGTGTAGAGTGGTTGAACACGAACGATAAGTTAATTCTATTGTATTACTATTGTATGCAGAATGTTCCTTGAAATTGGCTCGATATAGTAAGTTATAATTCAAAACAGACACCCATTCCTTTAAAAAAAAAAAGCATGATAATGCACATCAAAAGCATAAAATATGACTATGATATCTTTAAGCAACCCAATGTTTATATTTTTGATCACGTGTAGAGTGGTTGAACAGGTACGATAACTCTGTTCTGAATATCATCGTTTAGTTTAAATAACTGCTAGGTGAAAAAAGATATATGTCTTAATATATTTTCATGTTTTTGCATAAATCAAAGTAGGATTTGATATGAAAAACAACCAGTACTTATGTACTAGGGTTGTTAGAAAAGTTTGCGGAGAAGTTCAATTGTGAGCGGAATATTCCCATGATGCCGGCGAAACTTTTCAGATTTAATCTTGACGTAATTTTTAAGAAACATTTACAGATTTGCTTGTTTTAAATGTACCTTAAAAATATACAGCTTTATTATTTTGATAGGATATGCTTCACGGAACATGTCCGTTTTTTTAATTTCTTATATTATGTACGAATATTCTTATTAACAAAAGGTACTGTTTAAGCTCATAGAAATGAATGATATTTCATATGACATCAAAATAACTCTTATGACGATCATTTTATGAAAGTTTCGATTAAATTGAAGCATTTCTGGCCGTTTAATCGCCGGATTTAGACGAACAACGCTCGAAAAATGAGTCAAAAACGATGACGTCCATGGATATCTTGGAACCCCGAGCCTTTATTATCTAATATTGTATGCATGCATGCAGAAAATCTCCGATAGAGACCAAAAGGTTCTTAGATGCTGCTATTTTTATAGTAAAAAGGTTTACAATTAGAATCACAGATGTTTAAAGATGGAAGAGCATATTTGTTTTAGGTCTTGCAGCACCCCCCCCCACCCCAAAACAGCCCGTTTTTTTCCCTTATCTTAAGACGAGACTGCATCGACAGGGATTTTTGGACCTAAATGATCTACTATATGCCACAAATGACATTATACAAATACTTGACAAATAATGGTATAAACGTGCATTTTTTAAATCGGTTAAATGAGTTGAAAAAAGTGTGGTACTGAAAGGTGTTTACTTTGAAAAAGAGTAACATGGTTGACGTTCAGTTTTTCGACGTCACCTGACGCCGTAAAAATATGAAATGGTGTTCCGCAACTATAATTCATGCAAAGTAAAAATTGCTGTATTTTTGGAAAAAAAATGTCAAATTCACAGTATTTTTTGCATACTCGTTTTCAATTAGTAGTCATTTAATAAAACATATGCCATGCTACAAAGTACACAGTAATTTTGCCGTAAATCACTTTGTCCGCGCACTTTTCTAACAACCCTCGTTTTTGAGAATATTATTCAAATACTTCCACTCTAAATTCACAAGAAACTAACAAATCTCAGGGAAGCCTTGTGAATTTTCATTCAAGCACCTCTAGATTTATTACAAACTTAGTAACGATAGATTAAAAATCCATACACTTTCGTAGGGGTTGAGTGGTCGGCATTGAGAACTTTATACCGCCTGGAATATGCTATCAAATAGCAGGAATAAAAATTAATTTTTATCAAAAAAAATCAGAAGGTCCACTAAAATGATGAATAATGTCATTAAATATAATTTTGGGCATTAAACATACACAAGGTTTACTCTTCAGAAGGTAGTTTTTAAAATTAATCATTAGATCTATAGTGTATCCCAAACTCTTGATACTTTTTAAAAACTGTATAATGTTTTTAGTTGAGAAACTTTTTTTGCAAGATTCAATACTTTTGTGTTAGATGAAAAGTTTAAAATCAAAGATTTATAACTTTATTTAATACAATCTCAGATTGTTAAATATAGATTTAGAAATCTTTGATTTTATAGTTAACAATACAGTTCAAATACAAGATATGTTCGAGAAAGTTTGATGGTATTTTAGTAGAAAGCTGCTTGGCATCCTACCGGGCTAACGGCAACTTGATGTTAAACTTAATGGAAACATGACGGATACAATATATGAAATATACACTTAAAATTTTATTGCTGAAATTTTCATTTATCTTTTTCAGTCAAGGAGATCATTATAGTCTATAAGTGGCAACAGTCACCCAGCCCTCATAGACTTAATCTAATTATTCAACTGTTTTTCTATTCTTATATAGAGCTCTTCAATTTTCAAGTTTAAGATCTTATCGAACAGCTGTTCTGGCTTAAAACTTAATATAGTAAGATGTCAAGCAGTATGCACTCGTCATATGTCAATATCTTACTAATGATCAGACGTGGAGTACCATATTGAATTACATTTTGCTCGAGAAAAATACGCGACGACAATAAATAATTACAAGATGATAATTTGTGGTCAAATACTTTTTTTTCTCGTCTATCTTCAGCTTTCATGTAAATGATTTATTAAAGCTTCTTTATAGCATGATCCTTAGGAACTAGGAAAGAGGATAGAGCGTTGATTCTTAGTTCATAAAATATGTAAAAAATTACAAACATAGGATTTTCACTCAATTTTCAGCGATGGAAGGAAAAAGAAAAGTTAATTTTTTGCAAAATTATAACAAAATTGACCGAATCATTTTTATGCTACCGTAGTTTCACCAATATTTGTTGAATACCAATTTTCGTGGATTTCGTTGATAGGTTTGTCCATGAAATTTAATGTTTATTGAAGTGCAATCTCCTCTAACATTATGTATTGATAGGATCATTGACCACGAATTTACGTATCCTTGAAACTGTGATTTTTACTTTATCCACGAAAATTGATACCCTTGAATATTGATGAAACTACAGTATCCGCCCTCATAGTTTGGTCCTATAAACGTGTCGTACCAAGCGTTTTCCATATAGAATTATATAGAATAAAACGATGTTTACGAATCAAATTTAATTCTATTTGTTATACATACAAAAAATACCAAATTTCCATCCACACAATAAAAACATGAATATCAGCTGTAAAACCGTTTAAAATTGGTTATCAGATAGACTATTGAGAATGGCTTTAAAAATTAATTCAATGAAAGATAACTCTTGAATTTTCGCTTTTAGCTATAAAATCAACTTTATTATTGAATAACTGTAAAACATGGTGTTTTTAAAAACATGTATGGAATATATCTTTAAAACAACATGAAAGAAATCAATGTTTTAGGAAATACATATGAAAATTTCGTGTAAATTCATACGCAGTGATTAGACTGTTGCATTTAGAGGCATTTAATGATTACAGAATTTAATGGAAAATCACACAGTAGAATGTAAAAATTTTACAATATTACAAATCCACATATACATATTTGCATATGTTGCACAAAAGACGACTTTGTTTATCTCTTAGGAAAGGATATCAATTCAAACACGGTTCAATTTTTGCATTGATAAAATATACAAATAAAGGAATGAATTACGTATCTGATTCATATCTATAAAACTTTAAAAGTAAATGAATAATTAATTATTCCTTATTTAATGATTAATTTTATCTTTACAACAATAGCTAATCATTCAAGAACACATATGCCATTTAAGCATTGGCTGATTATTTTTGGATTTGATCACGCCCCGACCACACTTATCACCTCATATTACTCAAAGAATGATTCCTTATTCCTTATTTATTTGCATTGAATATTTGTGTATCGTCGCTTCAAAACCTTTAATATGCTCTTAGTCAGGGATATGAAGCATACATGGAACAGCCATATGAACATATCATTTAGTTTCCTTTCGCAACTAAAAATATAGAACCAGAATCTTTGTAAAAAAAACAATTTTTATTAATGACATGTACATACATGTATCATTCAATGATTTTTTTAAGAGTACATATCCAATTGGTGATGTTAATTTGAACATTCCATTTAATTTTAAAATAATAGATATACCCAAAACGCATGATGACGTTTAGATTTGTGCTCACGGCGCATAAAAAGGCTAAATATATTCACAGGAAATAGAACGTCCTGATGTCCAGTGAAGACATAAGGAGAAATATATTTAAAAATTCCAACAAAAACTGATATGTGAAGTGTTTATCTGGTATTATCTGGATTGGTTAACATATTGTTCTCTTCCTTTTTTGTCAAAACTAATTGTTTTTATTATTAATTAACGTGACTGATGGTCTATGATTTGCTTGCTCATTTAAGTTTTGAATTCTCTGTCTGGTAGCAAGTTGTATTTCACAACATGGATACTGTCTGAGTGACTGCTGAAATGAAAACCGGGCCGCCTGGATGTTGCCCGAGATCTCTTGACAGATCCCAAGAATCTCCCACGAAATATCCATAGTATCTTTAGCCACAAAACCCTCTTCGCCGTGGTGTATAAGAACAGTTATATTATCTAGAGCCGCTTGTGCTCTCGATGTGTCGTTATGTCTACAGATTAAAAACTCTAGCATATTTGACAGAATGAATGGGGATATGAGGATCCAAGTTCTATTGCTCCGTTTACCAGACTCCTGTTCTAGTAACAACTCTGTAATGTAACAAATTCCATTGTCAAGCCGGAGATTGTTTGCTATTGCTTGTGTAATTTTCGTAGACCAAGGTTGTCCTCCTACAGCCTCAATATACGCCCAACCGTGTCCATTTCTTCTAAACCTGACATACGGTTGTGACATTTTGACTTTTGATATATCTATGATAGATAAAGCATCCTTGTATCTGAATGTTTTGTAATAGAACATTGCAATGTACAGCATATCCGACACATATCCAAATTTCATTGATAATCTAAGCAAGTGGAGTGCCTTTTTGTCTCTGATATATGTATTTTTGTTGCAATTTCTATCAATGTATTGGTTGTGTAGTATAAAAGCAGTACTTTGAAGGACTGTGGCTGTAAGCTTTTGTAACAAGATGATCGTATAACTTGTCAGAGGTGAACAAATCAACTGTTCTATTGTGAGAAGGGATTTTGCACAGGACTGTAGGTTTCTGGTTATTATATCATCACTTTGTTCTATTTCTCTATAAAACTTATCATCAAACGTAACCTCAGAGCCCAAAGTGCAATTGTAAGAAACTATAGGTCCGGAATAGATTAGGAATTTAAGGATATAGTTTCTGATAGGTGAAATGTGTAGCAACAGAGATGAACCCTTCTCATACAATTCATAAAGTCTTCTGAATAGATTTCTCTGGTCTTCGCCATATATACGGCATAAGAACATGTTGTTTTGGGGAATGAAAAAATTAGGACAAACTCCGTTATACACCCATTTTAAAACAATTTTAAAGCAGATCCAGAAACCCGCCATTATATTATCTGGACACCAGTGAGTAAGCATGTTTTGCTGAATGGCCCAAAAAATGGCTGTTTTCATGTGATATGAACAAAGCATTTTCTCTTCATCACTTAATCCAGCATTAATTACATCCTCGAGAAACAATTTCAGCAAGCCATAAATTAAAAATTGCGTATGATTCATAGAGTACACAAGTTTGTTTTCTGCCTGAGAAAAAGATATTCTCCATTCAATATCTGCATGATTTCCTAATTTGTGTCCTATTGCAACAAAGTGACAACCATTTCGGACAATGTCGCTGACAACATGCTGCGGAGGCCATACATGACATCTATCTATCCATGAGGACGCAGCAGGAGGCCAAAAGTCACTGACAAAACAATGAGCAAAGTCATGCATTCTTCTTCCGACAAGTCCACTACCACATGGTCCATGTATTGTAGAATTAGGTCTTATTAGAGAACATGTGATCTCTCTGAATTTAGAACTTGATATATACAACCTTTCGTTTATCCGTACACAAGCAGAATAAAGGTCTTCGTATGTTCTTTCTTTTGGTAACCAAAGTAATGCGAATCCTGGCGGACTCTCAGAAGTGTTACAGAGAATCAGATTAAGTCTGTCTGCGTTGTACACCTCAAATTGAGACGTATCCCAAATAACACGGTGCTTAGGTACGATAAACATTATGTCTATGTCTGATTTAAATAGTCGGAATCCTTCTTTATAACTACCACTTCTCATCTGTTTGCTCTGGTTTTTTCTTATCAACAGATTTTGTAGAAACTCGCTAATGTCAACCATGTCCCTTCTATAGCTAACTTCTTCTGGGGTCCCTATCTCGTGACACATGCCGTGATAAACTGACTCAGACATTAACTGGAAAACCAATTGACTGGAAAAAAATTATTTCGAAAATAATTTTGATATCGGTGAGCATGTTACAACCCGTAAAGTTAAAATACAAATTTACTTACGTATGCTGTGTGGCTTTTAAAGACATTTTTATCTGATAAGTGTATAATTTCTGAAAAATAAATAAACGTTGATATTACATGAACCACGTTATATATGCACTCAGCTGTCAGGCAGTCAAGAAAACTTCTAAAAACGATTGATTTTTATTTGGTATTTATGGATGATTATAATAAGTACTAAAAATACTTCAAAATACATAATTTTGAAATAATTAATAGTCCTTGAGTATCTCCCGTTTGTTTACTATTGTAAATTCCTACTTAAACACGAAGATGATATTAGCAAACAATCTTTGAACATCCTTCGTGAATTATTAGGTATCGCTTTCCAATACTTGACGGATGTAAACTACATGATATCACAATCGTTTGACGAGTTCTTGTGATTAAAACGGCAAAATTAATTACTCGCGTCAAATAAAGAAGCTAAACTATACACTGTTATTCTCAACTAGAGATTTTTGGTGGTAAATGAAAACACATAACTAAAAAAAGAACAAAAGAATGGAATCGCTTTAAAAGACAGTTCGTAAAATGTGAGGCACTTATACCGTTAATAACTTTTATAATGTTCACCTTCAACGCCTTATAACAAATTAATTTTTTTTAAATGTAAACGAACACAATTTAAACAAAAATCAAAGCGATAACACAGAAAACATATTGAGAAGATGTTAAAACACAGTTTTAAAAGAGTTGTTGATAAAAATTTAAAATAAAAAAAATTCTATATCAATCTATGATAAAGTAAATCATTTTTTTATTTTTTTCGCTTTCATTTATTTCCTACCGTACAAAGCAAAAATTTAGAAAAAATGTCAATGATGTTTTTAATTTAGACAGAAAATATTATTGACCAAGCAAATATAACCCCCAAAAAATAATTTATTGACAGACGTTTTAATTACTAACATATCATTTCTCACAAGTTCGTTCTGAAAAAAAATACTTGGAGAGCTTATCAGAGGAAAATTGTTTACCACGCATTAAGACTTACAAATATGTAAGAATATCCTTTCTCACAAATTCATCTTAAGAAACACACTTGTCTCGTTACTTACCACATAACTGTTTACCATACAATTGTGATACCAAATTACTGCTGCATTTTAAAACTTATATGTTTATTTTTCAAAAAGGCCGGATGTTTTGTCTTTTCCTGAATTTCTTGAGTTTGATAAGAATTCAATTCACAGCTGTCAAGTGGATGAGGAGATGCGATGGTCGACAAATTACCCATATTTTCCATAAAATTCTAGATGAGATGATAATGTTAGCTATTAACAGAGTTAATATCTGTGGTATTTATACTTTGACATTAAAAAAAATGAAAACTCAGACTAGGAATGATCTAAAGATAGAAATATTAAGTTATTGCATAATAAATTTTTGTTTACTTACTATTTACTTATTATTAATGTTTAAATATATAGAAATATGTCATCCTCATTTCCATTTATATTATAATTACGTATAATCAATCTAGATTCAAAAAATGTAGTTACATATTATTAGTGCAATTTGACATAATTCAAATTTTAAAGACTGAATTATTAGCACCATTGCTATCAATGTATCTTTTTTAAAGGTAAGAGCTCTAGCTTGTCCGGATGACATTTATTCATTTTCTTTGTGAAGTTGATAGGAATTTTATATTTTATCAGAACGATCGTTGAGTTTTTAACAATTTGCATGGCCTCTGTAAGTGTCGTTATCGACAAAAATACGTCATTTTTTTTACATACAAATAACATATACAAATTCACCAAACCTTACGAGATTTTTTTTTAGTTTTCTCATTTTGTCCTCATGGAAACATGGTGACTTTGAAAAATCTCAAAGTTTTTTTGCTATTACAAAGAAACTACAGTTTCTCAAGCAATCCTAATTATAAAATAATATTTTGCTATGCGTTTACACAATAAAGGCAGGTTCTGCACACAGGTTTGTGTTCAAAATTGATAATGACGGGTTCTTACAACCAAAGCAGGCATATTTTCTATTCCAAAAAGAGAAAAACAAACTAGTTATTGACATTAGACGGCAATACCTGCACCAGGTATTGGCCCCTAAATAAAATATTGTTGTACCAGTTTTAGGAAAAAAGAGGCCACATGCAATTTCTGGTACTTTTTAGAAAAAATAATTTTCGTGAAGGATGAGATCTCATACCATAATACACCCTGAAGCCTTTTATGTAGAATTTGGGGTTTGCATGTGAATTTTAAATTTGAAGATGAAAAATTTATATATTGTAAAATTACCAAAAATAAACCAAAAAACCAAAAATATACCTCGGACCCCAACCCCCATACCCCATCCCTGCAATCACAATTACTACTCTGACCTTAACCCCCACTCCAAAAGGAAAAACTGAATAGTTCTTAATCCGTACATGTGACGCTACTGCCCAGGAGATGAATAAACAACAGAATATTTTTATTGAAACGAAAGTCTGTACATGTAGTTGCAACAAAGAAGAGGGTAAACCGTGCAAAATAAATGACACATTGCGCAGAGCTTTACACTGTTGGACTGCCAGGACAAAAAATAGAATTATTTAAGGTGTTATGGGACACACGTCGGTACTTATGTGATTAAAAGTATGTTATCAAATCGAAACACTTTTTAGATTTTTCAAATTTTAAAAAATTGGCCAACAAAAGTACGTTTACTTAACATTTTGAAACTTAAGGTAAACATTAAAAAGGCCCAGCAAGATTTAATTTACTTACAGACAAGCAGTTAACTCTCTAACCCAATTTGTCCTATGCTGTATCATAATTTTGGGGGGAAAATATTATATTTATACTTTAGTGTTTATTTCTATGCAGGTGTCCCATACCACATTTAAGCTACATGGTTATTTAGCTAATTTACTAAATAGTGCAAGGAGTTTTAAAGAATGAAATTGTGAAAATACGTGCATGCTTAACATGCAAGTAAATGGGTTTTGCTTTAAGTTACGTACACAACAGAAATCTCCAGCATTAGTGGGTACTAGTTTTATCCAGCTCTTTTTGTTAGACGGGTTTCACGTGGTGTACATATACATATGTGTTTTGGATATGCGGAGTATAATCAATTAACATCTATAAACGTTTTCTTTGTGGTGATCAGTTAAAAGAATTCATATTGTGCTCTAATTAGATTATCATTACGATGTTGACCAGTGTAGGTAAGTATAATACATGCAGTAGCACAATATAATGAGAAACCGTTGAAATAATTTCACTTTCTTCAAAAGTGGTCTCCCTTTGCCAGCATACATACTGTATCAACATCTCTTAATAAGCTTATCATTGGTAACTTTCCTATTGCATTTGTACAGTTTCCATCATTTTAAAAGTTATTTATAGGACAGCCCTTGTCATAATACAAGATGTGATGTGCCTATTCGTTAACTCATAAGAGGAGTTCTGGGAACTTGGGTTTTTAGGAGTGAAAAAAAGTTAATTGCCTGCTACTATTTGACTCCCTGGATGACATTTAGATTTTTAAAACTTGATTGCACATCTATAGGACAGCCCCTATCATATCCCAAGCAGGGATGGGGTAATTGAAAAAAGTATTTGTAATTGAGTGTAATTAATTACATTTTTCAAAGTAATTGAAAGTAATTTGTAATTGAGTCTCTCTTCAATTACAAGTAATTGAATGTATTTTAAATACATTCCAAAAATATTGTGTATTTTCAATTACTTTTCAATTACATCTCAATTACTTTTTTTTCCAAGTTTAAAATATAAAAAAGATGTCTTATAATTATGAATAGATTTTATACATGTTTGGCATGGACTTCTGTTTATACAATATTTAATTGTCCCATAATGTTCATACAGCATAACACACTGCCCAGGGCAATAGGTAAAGATCTAATTTTGTGGAGGTGTGAACTCCTCTAATACCCAAGAACCCCCATTGATTTTAGAAAATATCTCATTCTTGTGAATTATAGCAATCATTATTTATATTCTGATATTCTGTACTGCCGAAAGTTGTACTTTCTAAATAAACATAGTTTTAATATGTGAAAAAAAAAAATAATTCACTATAGAGAAAATATTATTCAGAACCAAAAATGAACTCAATGGTACTTAATGAATTTAATGTTAAAGAAAATTTTTCTAGAAATTTTCAAGAAATCTGATCTGAACTGAAACATAACTGTACATAAAGCTCTGTATATCTTAAAGCTGTTAATATATGTTCTCAATCTATTTTAACTAGTTTACATTATCATGGAATCTCAAAAGAAGATGGTAACCCAAGGCCTTTTATACCTTTCCACATTAAATTATTTTGCTCACCTCGAAAAGGATCTAAGATCATGTATAATATTCTAAACATGGAAAATGTTACTTCTTTGAAACACCTTGGAACATAATTCACTGGACTTAACAGAATAGCGACATATTTCTCCCCCAAAAATAGAAGCACCTCTCAAAATTACACATCGACTTAAAACCCAGCAGAATATTTAACATCTGACTTTTCAAAATGGGAGATCGTACAATTGTAACCCGTCTGAAATAGTAAAGAACAGAAGAAATAATGTCTCTGTGACTTTCACTACATCTTTATATTTATGTCTATGAATCCATATTTTTTGTTTCATTTTAGAAAAAAGTGTTTTTCTTCTTTCTAAAGATCTGCAGAATTTCAGTATTTTTACTTCGAAATCATTTAGTGATACAAATAGACACATGTCAATGAGGAGATTGCAAATATACATACATATACATGAAAAACAAGTTAGTAACATGCATATGTGATATTATAGAAATAATTGTAAAACATAGGTCGATTATCGTGCCGCACTAAAGTGGCAAAAAGTATTTTTGGTCCAGTGGGAGATCTGCCCCCCTCCCCAACCCCTCCCGACTCCGCCGACTTTTTCTTGCAATCAAAATTTCCCTGAAATTTACATTTAGAAAATTAAATTTTGGGACATTGACACACCCCTTTTCCACACACACTTTTTGGATGAAGTCCAAAAATATTTTTTAGCATATTTAAAACTAAAATGTATTAAAATAAAAGTAGTTAAAGTTTCTTCACAAACCCTATATGTACATGTACCTCCCTCCCAGTTAAGAGTTTTAAGATTTTAGAATCTGTCCTTTAATTTGCTTCCGAGAAATTATGCTCATCCTTTAAAATAAAAGTGCCTGCATGACCAAAAATTATACGAAGAGTTATCCCTCCCACTGAGCATCTTTCGTACAGCACACCCTCGGGTGGGGAAGGCGTCTTCGTTTATTTACAGTTTGTGTTCGTTTCAATATTTTAATTTTTCACTGCACTTTACATAAACTATTCCATGTCTTAGCAGTAGAGGTGTTAGTATGATTACAGGGAATCGAAATGTTTATGAAACATAAAAACACTGTTTTCCATGAATCAGCGCAGTGACTTTTGTGTTCACACACTATGATAAAGGCTTAGTTTGTATCTTGTCATCAGTTGTACAGTTGTACATAAACGTATTATTCGCTTTGATTTTGTGGTCGGAATAATTAAATACGCATACATGTACATTTATAATGTGTTTTAAGCTATCATCAACTAAACAATATCACATGCAAAAGCGGGAATTAACACTTAAATTTTTTTAAAATATATGTATCCATTTCTTCGTGTATATGGCATCTATTCTTATTGTTACTCGTTTCTCTTTTCTGTTGTTGTTTTTTTAAGGTCTTTTAGTTAAAATTCACTATAACTATAATCCCAAAACAATTTCAGATTAATGACTGTAACCTTACCCGTCCCGATTCGAATTCCTAGCTTTATTTGTTTTATGCATACATGTACATCATCTATTCATAGATTTGTCAACACGATTTGTTTGTTTCTCAAATTAATGTATATGGTTTACTACCAATCTGCAGTGGTATAAACAAATGTTGCATTTTAAAAACGCTAGATGACCCCCCCCCCCCCCGACCACCACCACCACTGCCTTTTCTCCTTACACTCGTCTGGGTCTCATAGGTATCGATAAGAGGTCATCTTCACATGATCTCTACATTTGCATGCCTTTATCTGTTTTATGAGAGGGGTAACTCTTCAAGACTCTGCAGTTGGAGTTTACAAAGAAAACAGGCATGACTTAATTTGTCTATCAACTTCTGAAGCGTTCCAATTCATTATCTAAAGCCCTGATTGGTCAGAAATGATGGTCGTGTAAAGATGACCTCCTATAAAAGAGGACCTCCTATCAATACCTGTCAGATCCTAACAAGTGTAAGGAGAAGGGGGATGGTTTTATTAAGGCTGATTGACAATCCTATCTTGGCTTGCAGCTGTAACGGAAGTTATCCTCGTTGCTTGCAACGAGCTCGGCTCTAGTTAACTTTAATATTTTTCCATCTCGTTAGTATAATTTAGATTTATCATTTCATCTTAGTTAACAGTAAACTTTACATTAAATAATTCGAACGTTGTTTCTTTCCAATTTAATTCCCATCTTGGATGGTGGTAAACATTGTTTAGATAAAGTTTAATAAAGCAACTTTGTTTTGTTTAAAATTTGTTTTTGCGATTGTATAATTTGACTATTTTCAATTTTCAGCTTTGATTATTTGTTAATTGAAAAAATTGCATGATTCTAGATAACAAAAATATCTTCTTGGTTTTTCTTCTACTTCAAACTATTGCACTCTTGATCTTTTATGGTAAACGTTTTCTTTAAGTTAATGTGCTCGTAAGTTTTCAATTTCTTCCTGCTAATAAATCAGCATTAGTTTGTTCGAATCGTCTTTTTATCTTATCTTTAAATGTTAATAGAACTAGACTTTGACCCGTGCGTGCACGGGTTGACATTGCATATGATATCGGACATTTACAAAATAGATACATCAACACACCGCATTGTTGACATTTAAATAAGCAAGCTTTAAGCCTTCAATAATGCTTTTAATTTCATTACACTGACTCTGCTTAAATTAGTTAGAATAACCCAACTATGTCTCGCCACAGTTAAAATGCCTCCCATTACCCGTAATGTAGCAAACAATATCAGAATCGCTCCGAAACGATTTTAGAGAAAATTAATGAAGCTACATTGCATTGAAAATAATAGTTAAAATATTCATAACAAACCATTTTGAGGTTGTTAATATCTTTCATCTAAAATTTAATTCATATTAATGAAAAATTGAACACTTTTTCACCAACGTTTTTTACTCACTTCGAAATTACACACCATGTTGACGTTTGAAACTCTCGGGATTTTTCATTTTAGAATTATCTCCCGTATTTCCTATAATGAACAGAATATATGACAAAATTTCAATAAAAATTTACATGTATTTGAGTTTCTCCATGCAAATGTGATATTGTGGAAACATAAACTAAAGAGCCTCCCGTGATTAAACGTGAAAGTAATGCGCATGCGCAAGATTGTAAAATCCAAAAAATGATTTCCGGATTTTTTAAAGGCATTTTCGTTGATTATTAATTAGCGAAGCTTGATTGAGAAAAAATAAAAACAAATTGGTAATCTTCAAGTACCAATGCTGTTTAAAATATATAAAACAAAAGAC
This sequence comes from Magallana gigas, assembly GCF_963853765.1. Taxonomy (NCBI): domain Eukaryota; kingdom Metazoa; phylum Mollusca; class Bivalvia; order Ostreida; family Ostreidae; genus Magallana; species Magallana gigas. The sequence goes on from NC_088862.1 coordinate 30,074,760, forward strand.
TGTACTCTTCCGATTTCTCGGTATTTAAAGACCAAAAATTCGAGTCTATTATTTTAATATAGTAGTATAGATTGTAGAAGTGTATATTTGTTAGTGTCAATATCCTTAGGTTTCCGAAAAGGGGCATGCGAAAAACAAGTAAATGTTCGAGTCATTAGCAATAGTTTCAACAGTTTCTGTCTGAATGGTGTTTATAATTGAAACAATGTACAATATTGATTGAAGCGGTCTACACAGAGCAATATACATGGCTTCAACCTGTTTACTCTGAAACAATTCGGATTTAAATTCATAGAGAGCATTTAAACTCTGGAATTAATATCCTCTTTCGAACGCAAAAATGAATTTATCTAAAAATTCATGCACGTGCACTTTATATTATACGCATTGTTGTTACGGTATGAGGTCGTCTGATTAAACATTATTATATGCTCTTTTGTAAATCTTTTTTTTTTCCAATGAATATTTTGTGTGTTACAGTGTGTTTACATACAACTTGATACAGAAATAAAGACGATGCATTATAAATGAGTTGTTATAAAAGGATTTGTACTGGATTTGTAAAGACAACAACCAAAAGCTACAGACTGTAAAATGAAAAATTACAAAACACACGAAAATAGTTTGATCATGCAGTTCATGCAAAAGTCCTTATTTACAACAAAATGGTGTTTGCCCTTTGGTTTCATGGCCGTCAATAAATGATCATAACGTGGCGCACAATACTCTTAATCTTCAAGTGTTAACATCCTTGTTAGGAACTAATGATCAAAGTACAGTTAATGGGAATGGTTTTATGGAACTCGGTCAAAAACGTGATGAATGTCGAGTTTTGTATGTAGATGAAAAAAATCTAACATTTTCCGTGCACTCCAAATCAAGTCTCTTCTTTGACATTCATATTGCTATATTTCTCGTTTAGTTTTATCCGAACAAAAAAAAGTTATTGGGTTTTTTTTCATTATATTTAACGGTAACAACAACATTGCTTTATGCAGTATGCCCATTGTGCAGTATTTATTGAGAAAATAAATATCTTATTTATTTGGTATTAAAACAAATTGGCAGGCTACCGACATCAACTGACGCCCTACCAAAAATGCATAAATGAAGTCTTTGTCAAGTCTAGTTTATTTATGTATAACGTCACACTGTAACTGTAGGTTTATTAGCAGTAAATGGCATAGCTAAATCCAATAAACTGCCGTGTAAAAATTGTATGACTTAGTAACAATGTAACCTGATAAAGACAACCGCTTGATTAAATGTCCGTTTTATATTTTTTTGTTTCATTCGTTCATTCATAATCATATATCCAGAACCATGATCGTTTTTTTTAATCTTGATAAAAGAAAGTAAGAAAATAGTAAAAAAAAACAAAAAAAAAACGAAGAGGTTATCCACTGGGAGGTAAAAACTGTGTAATGCACAAGTTTCTCTTCTCCTAAAACAGCTTTCAGATATCAAATTTAAGAAAACTGTATGATGCTGTAGGTAACTTGTAAACGTTACAAAATGATCAACCATTAGGACAGATGTTGGCTGATGAAAAACTTAACTGTTAAGTCATGTTTAGCTTTCATTTCAATAAGGACATTTTGTTTACATCATAGTCTTAACGAGCACCCTCAGTGTTTCCGCAATAAAAGGAAATAATTAATGAAGTGTATAGGAAATGTTTTGATTTCAAGAAGCGATAAACTATTATGAAATTAATTGCACGTGTTCAGGTTGTTTATGGTGCAATTTTAATGTGTCAATTTGCCTTGCAATTTTCAATCTTCACTCTTATTTTCTGCAAAACCATTTAACAAGTCTATCGAGATTTCGTCACCAAATAAATCTAGTTAAAATGGTTCACCTTATCTTGCGAAAAATTTCTTAAATTGTCTAAACACCTATATATTAGGACACAACTGTTTTTTTTATAATAAAAATCAACATATGTATTTACATACATGTTCGATGAGGGTACATGTTCAATTTCTGTAATTGAATGTACTTGTTAACGTTACAATACGACGTGCGTTCAAAACGTATTAATCTGCATGCCGTTACGTTTAAGTTTTGAAAAGATTAACGTCGTTTTACTAAAAAAAAAAATGGGCATTTCTCTCTGATTTTAGCTGTAGAAAATTAAATTATAAGAAATAAATTTAATTTCTACCTATGTTATACGAGTATAACATAACTTCGGACAGTTTACGCTTTTTTATACACTGCTTCGCGGTTTATAGAGCGTAAACTGCCCCAAGTTATGTTTAATCGTATAACATAGTTAGAAATTAAATTCGTTCCTTGAATTTAAATGTGATATGATGGTCTTTCTTTTCTTTCTTTCTTTCTTTCTTTCTTTCTTTCTTTCTTTCTTTCTTTCTTTCTTTCTTTATTTTCTTTCTTTCTTTCTTTCTCTAATTCTTTCTTTCTCTCTCTCCCTCTCTTTTTTAAACACCAAAGCTTGCTACTTATGAATTAGTCTGACACTTCCCCGTTCCAAACACATTTAGTTTTCATATCATATTAGCAAGTTTCTGTATGTTTACTAGTCATGCGTAACACCTTCGGACTTAATCTCACAGGATAAAACTCATAAGATTTATTTTTTCTGTGAAAGGTTTAAAGTGTTCCGGATGATTTGTTTATATGTTTCTTTCTCTTAAAGACCAGATGTGTTCCGGATGCATCGCCCGTCTTCAACAGAATAGGCTGCTCTCAAAAAACATTATACATACATTCTTAAATCCCAGTGACAGCTGTAGAGATTTAAAAGTGCTACAAGTAAATGCTCTATCATTTCTATCATTTTCATTTCATATTCTGAGTGCTTATGCAACCTTTCTCATAGCACGTAAACACTACAAGGCATCGCGGTTGTAAATTATAAAAGGCTTCTAAATTTTATTAAATGTTTCTTTTAAGCTCTTTTGAAAAGGTGATCCTAAATAAAATGTTGATTCCTGGTAAAGACTACACCTAGTACTATTTAATAAAGGTATTTCATTAAAACTATATAACTCAACTTTTTTAAGTGTCGTTAATAAGCTCGCAAGTCCATACAGTCTTTCTTTTACATCATCTACGTATGTCTGAGTTTCATTATTGTTCACATCGATGTTATTTATGTCACAGCCGGTGGAAAAACAAGTGAACCCTTTTTTGAACCGACCTTTCTTGTCTCTTGCTCGTTGACAGTTTTCCTTCATGTTCGATTGCTTACTAGTAACTTACTAGTAATTCTCCTTCTTTGACAAAAGGTTTCCGAAAAATATGAATGCCAGACTTCATGGTACGAATAAAATATTTCGAGATATGGGAACGAGTTATCCCGCTTATCCTCGTTAATAATCGATAATTTTTAGTGTGATCTTCTTTACACAAAAATAAAAAAACGTTTACCTTTAAATTAAATTTTAACTCTTTACTATACTTGTGCGTATCAAACACACAAAAAAATCTACTCATAAAGATTTAGGTAACAGATTAAAAATTACCCATATGATCTATAATTATTTTTTTAAGCTATATACTATTTTTGGTCGAGTAAAATTTCATATTTGCAAGATTCAAATTTCTAAAAGTTTCCTTAATCTTTGTACTGACCTCAATAGTCTCCTTAATATTTGTATTGATCTCTATTAGTCAAGGAAATCATTATAGTCTGAAAGTGGCAACACTCTTATAGTCCTCTTAAATATACTCCAATTGGATCTGGGTTTTTTATTCTATTTTCATATAGAGCCCTTACATTTTCAAGTTTGAGCCTTCTTTAAGACCCTCAGAGAACAGCTGTTCTAACTTTAAAATTAATAAAGGAAGATGTCAAGCAATATGCACTTTTTATATGCCAACGTTTTCTTTTAATCAGGCATATGTTGTGCCATCAATTTACTATTTTCTCTAAAAAAGAAAAATGAAATTATGACAAAAAACATTGGTGGTTAAATATTGATTTTTTTGTCTATCTTGGCCTTTATATGAATAATTGGTTAATTCCTTTTTGTAGCATGATCGAGAGGAAGGGGATAGACCGTTAACTTTGCTTCAAATTTGGTTCTAAGTATATTAAAAAAAATAAAAATAAATCAATGGTCTAATTACATGCATCATTTTTTAGAAGAAAAAAATGAAGTTTGCTTTTTTTACTCTTTTGGCATTGATTAAATTTATGAAAAATTTTGATAATGACAAATTTTAAAATATCGTTTGATTTATTGCTTCCTGGTCCTATGATTTAATAGCTCGACTCATATCGCTTGACTTTTTATATGAGCATGACCAACAATGTGTTTAAGTCTAAATCGGACCATGCTGCTTTGAAGATATAGGATGACATATAACGAAAGAAAAAACGAGCTAGTATTGAGAATTTCTAGATTAAGTAATGAAATACTATTCAGGGCCATATAGAGGTGATCTCAATATAATTGATGGGAGAGGATGCGTCATCTCTAAATAGGATAACATCAAATCGTTAGGAATTCTCTATACAACATATATTTATTTATCTGTAATTATCTTGATAAAGCCAGTTTTATAATTTAGATTACCTAAAGGCTAGCAACAGGAATTTGTTCAGTCAATTTGTAAAATATGATGACATATGAAATTGTGTTACATTATAATTTCAATGATTAATTTTCATTCGTTGCACGGAAAGATAAATACAGGACCCCCCCCCCCCTGAGAGAGAGAGAGAGAGAGAGAGAGAGAGAGAGAGAGAGAGAGAGAGAGAGAGAGAGAGAGAGAGAGAGAGAGATAAGTCAGGTGAACAGACAAATTGATGATTTTTTTCTGCTCAGCTAACGGCATTTATGGACCCCACGATGTCTAAAACAAACCAAGCAATCCCTATATTCATATTTTCTTATTCATGAAATTAGTTATTTTATTTAATAATTGGTATATAATTTAGATCACGGAGGGGTTGGATTCTAAAGAGCAAGAACAGCTGTTTTGTAAAATTGATTCAAATAAACTTTTGAGATGAGCTTTGAAAATATAATTCATGATTAAGAACTCTTGGGTTTTTTCTTTGAACTATTAAATCAACTTTATTATTAAATAACTGAAAAACATGGTGTTTAAAAACATTTTTAGAATATATTTTCAAACGATATTCAAGAGATCATTGTTTGAGAACTAATTATGGAACTATTAAGAAAATTCAAGCGCAGTGATTAGGCTATTGTATGTAAAAGCATGTATAGGTACCTTAATTTAATGGGAAAACACAGAGTCGATTGCTGATATTTTACAATTTAACTTATCAGCACATACATATTTCCATAAATTGTACATCAGACGCTTTTTATTGGGTTTTTTTTTAGATATAATTATGAACACGGTTTAAAGCTATACCGGCAAGGCGTGTGTGAATAGAAAATTCAGACTTGTAGCATATTCATTCATCGTCAGTTTTTTGGCTTTTTTGCGTCAGTAAATCAGACCAGTAATGCCTTGTTTAAATCGTCCAAGTAGTTCCCTGAAATCATGGCAAAAAAACCCAATAACGATGTATACGGCATACAGTCGACACAACTATAGGGCTTTGACAAAATAATCTCACCTCTAAAGTTCATCTCAATACTCTCTCAATCAAAAATAATCGAGTGACGTCATACACGTCAAAGCTTATACATTGAGCCGATAGATTTTATTCGGCGTCTGTAAATTTTGACCCACAATTCAAAGTACCAATGGTTTCCAACCTCACATTCTTGCGAGAATTAAATTTAAAACTTTGGAGAAACAGAATAAATTTGTAATTTCAAGAACATCATGCTTTTTAAGTAAACATAGCCGTACGTTGCGCGTAGTTCTTTTTCAGGGTAGTTTTTAAAGAGACAGACGACATTTGAGCGACGGTAACTTTGACTTCATAATAAGGGGAAATTACTCTAACTAGTTATCATTAAATCTGCTGAAATATAAATACCAGAATCTTCTAAAAATTATGCAGAGCTAACGAATGCGAACATTTCTTCAGAGATAGGATACAGTTGTAACTTGCTCTCATTTGAATGAATGCTCACATTTATTTTATTCACTATATTTTCGGTAATTTCCAGGAACATTTCTTTAAGGGGGCTTGGCAGCCTCATTGAAAAAATCTTCACAAGCAAAAAAAAATATATTCTCAAAATCAGGAAAATTCTAATACGGGGTGAAAAATGGTGAGTATGTAGTATGCCTTTGGTTCTTTACCTGCTCAATAATATCTTTATTTTCACTTCAATTTATTACATGCTCCCAAATGGAGGGGGGACTCCATTTTCCTCATATGATCATGTAAATTTTAGAAAAAGATAATTATTGATTTTAAATCGGGGGTGGGAGCAACTCTATGATTTATGATAAGTCAATTTTTTTTATATGTAAGTTTAGGAAAAGAAAAGAGGAAATAAACTGCAATGAACATTATGTTAAAATCTTTATTATTCAACAACATTGTATCTGGGATAAATTCTGCTTAAATATAAATGAAAAAAAAATTATAAATTATTAATAATGAAAATTTACTAAAAAATAGGTATGTTTCATTCAAATTCATATACGTTACGTTGCTACTTTTATTTTTATTGACTTATCATAATTCATTATTTGATCACATGCTGCGCTCGCCCCAACAGTCACACCATAAACATTTTACTTGTCAAAGATAGATAAAATAAATGTTAAATAAAGTGTTGGAATTTTATTTTGTAACACATCCATATCTATAATCCTTTAAAGGGAAAAAATAAGTATTTATTCCTTAGTAAGTAATAAATAGTATTTTTACATCAATAGCAACTCATTGGAGAACAAAGATGACATTCCAGCTATGACTGACATATGAAATGTTTATCATCTGGATTAGTTAACATATTGTTTTTTCCCCTTTTTGTCACAAATAATTGTTCTTATTAATTAACGTGATTGGTGGTCAATGCACTTCTTGGTCATTTAAGTTTTGAATTCTCTCTCTGGTAGCAAGTTGTATTTCAAGATATGGATATTGTTCAAGTGACTGCTGAAATGAAAACCGGGCAGCCTGGATGTTGCCCTTGATCTCTTGACAGATCCCAAGAATCTCCCACGAAATATCAGAATCTTTATCCACTAAATCTTCGCCATGCTGTACAAGAGCAGTTATATTATCTAGAGCCGCTTGTGCTCTTGATGTGTCGTTATGTCTACAGATTAAGAACTCTAGCATATTTGCAACAATGAATGGTGATATGAGGATCCAACCTCTGTGGCTCCGTTCACTAGACTCCTGTTCCAGCTTCAATTCAGTAATATAACAAATCGCATTGTCAAGCCGTAGAGAGTTTACTATTGCTTGTCTCATTTTTGTAGACAAAGGTTGTCCTCCTACAGCCTCAATATACGCCCTACGTTGTCTGTGTCCTCTAAACAAGACATATGGTTGTGACATCTTGACTTTTGATAAATCTATTATAGATAAAGCTTCCTGGTATCTGAATGTTTTGTAATAGAACATTGCAATGTACAGCATGTCCGACAAATATCCAAATTTCATTGATAATCCAAGCAAGTTGAGTGCGTTTCTGTCTCTGATATATGTATTTTTGTTGTCATTTTTATCATTGTATTTGTCATGTAGTACAAACGCAGTACTTTGAAGGACTGTGGCTGTAAGCTTTTGTAACAAGATGGTCGTATAACTTGTCAGAGGTGAACAGATCAACTGTTCTATTTTAAGGAGGACTTTTGCACAGTCCTGTAGATTGTTGGTTATTACAGTATCACAATCTTCTATTTCTTTCAAAAAAGGAAAATCAAAACAACACTCACAGCCCATAGTGTATTCGTAAGGAACTATACATCCAAGATAGATTAGGCTGTTAATGATATATTCTCTGATAGGTGAAATGTGTAACAACAGGGATATACCCTTCTCATACAATTTATTGAGTTTTTTAAATAGATTTTTCTGATCTTCGCCATATATACGACTTAAGAACATATTGTTCTGGGGAATAAAAAAATTAGGACAAACCCCTTCATACACCCATTTAAGAACAAGTTTAAAGCAGATCCAGAAACCTGCCATTATATTTCCTGGACACCACTGAGGTAGCATGTTTTGTTGAATGGCCCAAAAAATGGCTGTTTTCATGTGATATGAACACAGCATTTTCTCTTCATCACTTAATCCAGCATTAATTACATCATTCAGGAACAACTTCAGCAAGCCATAAATTAAAAATTGCGTATGATTCATAGAGTACACAAGTTTGTTTTCTGCCTGGGAGAAAGATATTCTCCATTCGATGTCTTCGTGGTTTCCTAGTTTGTGTCCTATCGCAACAAAGTGACAACCATTTCGGAAAATGTCGCTAGAAATATGCTCCGGAGGCCATGCATGACATCTTTCTATCCATGATGATGCAGTGGGAGGCCAAAAATCACTGACAAAACAATGGGCATAGTCATACATTGTTCTTCCGACAAGTCCACTACCACATGGTCCATGTATTGTAGAATTAGGTCTTATTAGAGAACATGTGATCTCTCTGAATTTAGAGCTTGATATGTACAAATCTCCTTTCTTTCGTACACAAGCATCTTTAACGATTTTGCATATGTTTTCTAAGTGTAAGCACCTAAGTAAAGTAAATCCTGGCGGACTCTCAGAGGTGTTACAGAGAATCAGATTATGTCTGTCGGTGTTGTACAACCCAAATTGTGACATATTCCAGATTACACGGTGCCTAGGTACTATATACATTTCGTCTATGTCTGATTTATGGAATCGGAATCCTTCTCTGTGGCTACCACTTTGCATCTTTTTGCAAGAATTACTCGCACGCCGTTGATTATCCAGGAACTCGCTAATGTCCACCATATCCCTTCTACAGCTAACGTGTTCTGGGGTCCCTATTATGTGACACATCCCATGATAAACTGACGGAGACATTAACTGGAAAGCCAACTGACTGGAAAAATATTTTAAAAATAAGTTTAATATCGGTTTGCGAGTTGTAACTTGTAAAGTTAAAATACAAATTGACTTACGTGTGTGGTGTTGTGCTTGAGCACATTTTCATGCAATAGGTGTGTGATTTCTGAAAATGTAAATAAATTATAATATTACCACGCTGTACATGCACGAAGCTGTAAAGAAGTCAGGAAAGCTTTTGAAAATTATTGATTATTTAATTTGTATTTATAAATAATCATAATAAGTACTCCTTAGCAAAATGTTTAATTTTTTTTAAATAATCAACAGCCCTTGTGTTTCTCTCATTTGTTTAATATCGTAAATTCCTACTCAAACAAGAATATAATATTTGCATAAAATCTTTAAAAGCATCCTTCACAAATTCTAAAATATCGGTTTCATATTCTTGACAGTTTTAAACTACATGAAATCGGAATCCTTTCTCACAAATTCGTCTTAAAAAATTGTCTAGTTACTTACCACATAACTGTTAACCATACAAGGCGCTATCTAATAATTGCGTCCTCTCTCTTGGAAACTAGTTTGTTAATTTGCTTCAAAGTCCGGATGTTATGTCTTTTCCTGAAATTCTTGAGTTTGATAAGATTTCACAGCTGTGAAGCGGGTAAGGAGGTTCAGTGGTCAACAATAAGATTTTTCAATTTATTTTTAGATATATTTTTAGCTTTAAATTGTCATACAGTAAAGAAAAACTTTAAACTATTTAGCTTAAAATAGAACTTCTTTTTTTACATGGATAATGAATAAAAACAGTCTAAATTAGCCATCATATCATAAAACCCTCTTTACAACAAAATATGGTTTTTCCAATTTTGCAGAAAGTTTTTCAAGTAGAAAAAAACCAGAGTTTAAATGTGTGGTAATCTTACACTGACATTTTTTTCTCAAATGAAAATTCAGTCTAGGAATAATCTCGATATATAATCATTCAACCGCTGCATTGTATAATTCAATTTACTAACTATTTTAAACTATTGGTGTTAATATGTCATGTATATGGCAACTTCCACTTATATTGTAATTGGAAATTATCAGTTTTATTTTAATGTATGTTGTTACATAATAACAGTGTTTATCTATTTGTTGACCTTGTACACCGAGAGTTGACATAACATTGAAAACAATGTCAAAATTGATTTCTACTATTATTTTGGCGAATTTATATTTTGCATTGAATTATCTTCTTTTTTTAAATTGATGTGGAATTTTCAATTTTGGCAATTTGCATGGACTTTTTAAGGATCGTTAACAACATATATCATCTAACCAATCAAAATATGTACAGTAGATGTTTTCTGATTGGTGTGTATTTTGAAGTATATATAATTCCTGAAAAATGTTATTAAATAAAAAAAAATGAAAATATGATGTTTTTTACAACGAGGTTCCACTTAAATTGTGAATAACATTTAACTCTAAACTATAATTTGGACTCATGCAAATTTTATTTTCGAGATGACTGGGTTTTCGCAAAAACATCCAATCGAATCAATCAGTCCTTTTCAATTTAGTTCAATGAAATCTTTTATGTATTTCTATACAGAGTTCTTCAGATTTTAGAAGGCTGGGCTGTACCTAACTATTTATGTATATAAAGTAAGATGTCAAGCACTATGCACTATTTATATCTCAATATCTTCCTCTTGATCAGACGTGAAGTGTTTTTATATATTGTTAAGCGTTAAGTGGTTCCATAAAAAAAAAAAAAAGAATTATTCCTTTTAGGGTTTAAATCTTTATGTTTGTTCTATAGTTTAGGAAGATAAAAACCCAATATTTGCTTGAATTTGCTTTGGTTTTTTTAAACAGAAAAAACAGAAATAAAACAAATAGAATTTCTAATGGAAGTTTCCTACGTGTATTTATTGAGCACTTAATGCTCATTTGAAACTGAACATGGTGCATCAAGAAAAAAGTATTGTTTATTTTGCTACAAATTAAAATCGGTCCTAGTTTTAAACGGTCTTGTGTCCTTTTTATTCCATGCCAAATGATAGTGCCTGAGTAGATAAGATTGCTACACAAGTAATATAGAGTTGGTATAGCGACGGCACTCGAATCGGGCTCACCTAAACAGAATCGTCCTACGTTTTGCACGACGCTTTAAAAGTATTGCCTTCCGGCAACCCATACTTTAAAAATTTAGGTATTATGCATTTCGAACTTGACAAACACTATTTATTAACTATATTTTATTATAAATGACTGCATACGCTTTTTAAGTACGGTTTTGTTTTTGATTAAATGACGGCAAGATTTGTACTTTTATAATTTTATTTCCTTTTTTTAAATTTTACAATATATCAAATCAACACGTACATACAATCACATGTTAAACTAATAATCATTGTAAAAAAAGACGGTTTGGTACTTGATAAAAACTACCTGGCTCCCCACTAAAAATTCAAGAAGAAAAGGGGAAAACAGCAAATAAATTTATTGGAATTTATCACATAACCAACCTGTATGTATATTTTGTTTTTAAATAAATGAGTGTTTAATTATCCTTATTAAGTTATAAATCTTCACAAAAATAGTAAACATTGCTATTACAACAAAAACATGTGAAGAGTTTATATATAAGACCTATATCTTTATTCCTTTTAAAGTGAATTAGAGATTAATTATTCCTTCGGCCAGTCTGACTTAGCTAAACCACCCCGGCCGTGCTACCGAAAAATCTCGTGTCGCTTTAGTGCACACAGCCCTTGACATAGATAGCTCCAGGTAATTATATAACTTTAAAAACACTTGGAAGGATACTTTTACTGCTGTGGTCAATTGTTTAAATATAAATATATAGTTTTACGTCAAAGATCTTAAATTTATAATACAGTCAAAACTGCAGAAGCGGCCACCTCTATTAAGCAGTCACCTTTCCTATGCGGTCATTTTATTTTCTCCCGATGAAAAACCTTATATAATTGCCCTCTAAAGAGAGGTCATCCGTCTAACGCGGTCAGCGGTTATCGTATTTTGATCCAAAAGTGTACAGTCGACATGCATTAGGCGGCCATTTTGGCCGGTCACATGATTTACACCAGGGGATTTTAAACATAGCTTCCGAATGTCGGGTTATTAGTGTAAACAATAATTATACGCTTGAGTCGAGAGAAAATAAATTAATCGATGTATTTATATTACATAATTGGCAGATCAGATATGAATGGAAATCAAGTGAATTGTTTAAGTATGTATTAACACTGTATGTTTTATAACATGTATGAAATAGGTGTCAAAAAAGTCCGCGGCAAGGCAAGAGAAAATTGCTTAATTTAATAATGATTTTGAGTTCAGAAACTGTTGGCTAAAAACTTAATTGTTGATTTGTATTAAAAGTGTTTGTTTTTTATATATACGGTACTCATGAAAACAGTTGGTGTTATAATTGTGAAAATGTCAGCAACAAGGTTTTACCACTTAATGACTTTTTTCAATAATTTAAATAAATATATAAAAATTACATGCAAAATGCATTGCTATGTAATTGTACTTATTTGTAAATATAATAGATACTATAAAAACATTCAATCATATACATTATCTATCATTTTGATTCATTATTGTTTTATTGTGATAATTGTTCTAATAAGGTATTTGATGTTGGCAAATTCACAAGTCTCTATTCAAAATTTACCTTTGTTAAGAGGTCACTTTGGGTGCCTCCAGCAGGTGACTGTTTAATACATGTTTGACTTAATTACACATGTATTTCTTCTCATATTTAAAAATTATTGAAATACCGTTACGTTTTGCAGTACATCGGTCGCCATAGAAATCATCAGGGTAGTGCACGTGTCGACGGTTTTCTTATTTCTTTCAAACACCTTGGAACATAATTCACTTGACTTAACAGAATAGCGACATATTTGTCTCCCAAAAATAGAAGCACCCCTCACCTCTCCCAGCAGAATATTTAACATCTGACTTTTCAAAATGGGAGATCGTACAATTCTTACCCCTCTGAAATAGTAAAAAAAACCAGAAGAAATAATGTCTTTGTGACTTTCACTCCATCTTTTTATTTATGTCTATGAATTCATATTTTTTTGTTTCATTGTAGAAAAAGTGTTTTTCTTCTCTCTAAAGATCTGCAGAATTTCAGTATTTTTACTTAGAAATCATTTAGTGATACAAATAGACACGTCAATGAGGAGAGTGCAAACATACATACATGTACATGAAAAACAAGTTAGTAAGATGAATATGTGATATGATAGAAATAATTGTAAAACTATAGGTCGATCTTCGTGCCGCACTAAAGTGGCAAAAAGGATTTTTGATCCAGTGAGAGCTCTGCCCCCTCCCAAACCCTTTCCAACCCTGCCGACTTTTTCTTGCAACCACAATTCCCTGAATTTTACATTTAGAAAATTAAATTTGGGACATTAACACACCCCTTTTCCACACACACTTTTTAGATGAAGTCCAAAAAAATATTGGCATATTAAAAACTAAATTGTATTAAAATAAAAAGTAGTTAAAGTTTCTTTACAAACCCTATATGTACATGTGCTTCCCTCACAGTGAAGATTTTAAAGATTTTAGAATCTTTCCTTTTATTTGCTTGTCAAGATTTCCGATAAATTATGCCCATCCTTTAAAAAAACGTGCCTGCATGGCAAAACATTATACGAAGAGTTATCCCTCCCACTGAGCACCTCTCGTATAGCACACCATCGGGTGGGGAAGGCGTCCTCGTTTATTTACAGTTTGTGTTCATTTCAATATTTTAATTTTTCACTGCACTTTATATAAACTAATTTATGTCTTAGCAGTAAAGATGTTAGTATGATTACAGAGAATCGGAATGTTTATGAAACATAAAAACACTGTTGTCCATGAATCAGCGCAGTGACTTTTGTGTTCACACACTATGATAAAGGCTTAGTTTGTATCTTGTCATCAGTTGTACATAAACGTTTTATTCGCTTTGGTTTTCTGGTTGAAATAATTAAATACGCATACATGTACATTAATAATGTGTTTTAAGCTATCATCAACTAGATAATACCATGTGTAAGCGCGGGATTTAACACTTAAATCATTTTAAGATTTATGTATACATTTCTTTGTGTATATGGCATCTATTCTTATTGTTACAGCTGTATGACGTTAAAAAAACTCTGCAAACTTTTTTCCATTTTTCCCAAAGCTGGGAGTGGCTGAACTGTGCGTTGTTTCTCTTTTCTAAATGTTTTTTTTTTTAGGTCTTCAAGTTAAAATTCACTACAACTACTATCACTGTCCCAAAACAATTTCCGATTAATGACTGTAACCTTACCCGTCCCGATTCACATTCCTTGTTTAATGCATACATGTACATCATCTATTCATACATTTGTTTACACGATTTCTTTATGTTTCTCAAATTAATGTATATGGTTTACTACCAATCTGCAGTGGTATAAACAAATATTGCATTTTAAAAACGCTAGATGACCCCCCCCCCCACCCCCACCACTACCCTTTCTCCTTACACTCGTCTGGGTCTGATAGGTATCGATAAGAGGTCATCTTCACATGATCTCTACATTTGCATACAATCCATTAAAACCAAACCGTAATTTATTATATACTTGCCTTTATCTGTTTTATGAGAGGGCTAACTCTTTAATACTCTGCAACTGGAGGTTACAAAGAAAACAGGCATGAATTAATTTGTATATCAACTTCTGAAGCGTTCCAATTCATTATCAAAAGCTCTGATTGGTCAGAAGTTATGGTCGTGTAAAGATGACCTCCTATCAATACCTGTTAGATCCTAACACGGTAAGGAGATAGAGTGGTTTTATTAAGGCTGATTGACAATCCTATCTTGGCTTGCAGCTGTAACGGAAGTTATCCTCGTTGCTTGCAACGAGCTCGGCTCTAGTTAACTTTAATATTTTTCCATCTCGTTAGTATAATTTAGATTTATCATTTCATCTTAGTTAACAGTAAACTTTATATTAAATAAATCAAACGTTGTTTCTTTCCAATTTAATCTTGGATGGTGAAAAACATTGTTTATATAAAGTTTAATAAAACAACTTTGTTTTGTTTAAAATTTGTTTTTGCGATTGCATAATTTGGCTATTTTCAATTTTCAGCTTTGATTATTTGTTAATTGACAAAATTGCATGATTCTAGATAACAAAAATATCTTCTTGGTTTTTCTTCTACTTCAAACTATTGCGCTCTTGATCTTTTATGGTTAACGTTTTCTTTAAGTTTATGTGCTCGTAAGTTTTCAAATTCTTCCTGACTATGTCTCGCCACAGTTAAAATGCCTCCCATATACCCGTAATGTAGCAAACAATATCAGAATCGCTCCGAAACGATTTTAGAGAAAATTAATGAAGCTACATTGCATTGAAAATAATAGTTAAATTATTCATAACAAACCATTTTGAGGCTGTTAATATCTTTCATCTAAAATTTAATTCATATTAATGAAAAATTCAACACTTTTTCACCAACGTTTTTTACTCACTTCGAAATTACACACCATGTTGACGTTTGAAACTCTCGGGATTTTTCATTTTAGAATTATCTCCCGTATTTCCTATAATGAACAGAATATATGACAAAATTTCAATGAAAATTTACATGTATTTGAGTTTATCCATGCAAATGTGATATTGTGGAAACATAAACTAAAGAGCCTCCCGTGATTAAACGTGAAGGTAATGTGCATGCGCAAGATTGTAAAATCCAAAAAATGATTTCCGGATTTTTAGAGGCATTTTCGTTGATTATTAATTAGCGAAGCTTGATTGAGAAAAAATGAAAACAAATTGGTAATCTTCAAGTACCAATGCTGTTTAAAATATATAAAACAAAAGACAGTACTCTTCCGATTTCTCGGTATTTAAAGACCAAAAATTCGAGCTATTATTTTAATATACTAGTATAGATTGTAGAAGTGTATATTTGTTAGTGTCAATATCCTTAGGTTTCCGAAAAGGGGCATGCGAAAAAAAAGTAAATGTTCGAGTCATTAGCAATAGTTTCAACAGTTTCTGTCTGAATGGTATTTATAATTGAAACAATGTACAATATTGATTGAAGCGGTCTACACAGAGAAATATACATGGCTTCAACCTGTTTACTCTGAAACAATTCGGATTTAAATTCATAGAGAGCATTTAAACTCTGGAATTAATATCCTCTTTCGTACGCAAAAATGAATTTATCTAAAAATTCATGCACGTGCACTTTATATTATACGCATTGTTGTTACGGTATGACATCGTCTGATTAAACATTATTATATGCTCTTTTGTAAATCTTTTTTTTTTCCAATGAATATTTTGTGTGTTACAGTGTGTTTACATACAACTTGATACAGAAATAAAGACGATGCATTATAAATGATTTGTTTAAAAGAGATTTGTACTGGATTTGTAAAGACAACAACCAAAAGCTACAGACTGTAAAATGAAAAATTACAAAACACACGAAAATAGTTTGATCATGCAGTTCATGCAAAAGTCCTTATTTACAACAAAATGGTGTTTGCCCTTTGGTTTCATGGCCGTCAATAAATGATCATAACGTGGCGCACAATACTCTTCATCTTCAAGTGTTAACATCCTTGTTAGGACATTATGATTAAAGTACAGTTAATGGGAATGGTGTTATGGAACTCGGTCAAAAACGTGACGAATGTCGAGTTTTTGTATGTAGATGAAAAAATCTAACATTTTCCGTGCACTCCAAATCAAGTCTCTTCTTTGACATTCATATTGCTATATTTCTCGTTTAGTTTTATCCGAACAAAAAAAAGTTATTGGTTTTTTTCATTATATTTAACGGTAACAACAACATTGCTTTATGCAGTTTGCCCATTGTGCAGTATTTATTGAAAAAATAAATATCTTATTTATTTGGTATTAAAAAAAATTGGCAGGCTATCGACATCAACTGACGCCCTACCAAAAATCCATAAATGAAGTCTTTGTCAAGTCTAGTTTATTTATGTATAACGTCACACTGTAACTGTAGGTTTATTAGCAGTAAATGGCATAGCTAAATCCAATAAACTGCCGTGTAAAAATTGTATGACTTAGTAACAATGTAACCTGATAAAGACAACCGCTTGATTAAATGTCGGTTTTATATTTTTTTGTTTCATTCGTTCATTCATAATCATATATCCAGAACCATGATTGTTTTTTTTTTAATCTTGATAATAGAAAGTAAGAAAATAGTAAAAAAAACAAAAAAAAAACGAAGAGATTATCCCGGTAAAAACTGTGTAATGCACAAGTTTCTCTTCTCCTAAAACAGCTTTCAGATATCAAATTTAAAAAAACTGTATGATGCTGAAGGTGACTTGTAAACGTTATGCGTTTGAGATACAGTCGATGAATTGGGGTCATTTGTTTATAAGTTTTTACACCGCCAAAGACCGTTTCATGAGGACAACCATCGGAATGATTTTTAAACGTGTAAATCTTGCTTGTAATTTACATGCGCGTATTATGCTTGTATCCTTTCTGTTTGAATACTGAAGAGACATAGTAGTAGCCATTCACTGGATTTAATACAATACATAAATCTGTTGACTCTGTTAAGAACGATCCAAACACATGTTTTCAAATTCAAATTTGCGTTTCGTTCATACACAGCTACATAACAAGCTTATGTTTCATTAATAGAGACATAATCATGTATTTCAATAAGAGTGGAACAATGAACACCATTCATCATTTTGCTGTAATGATCGACCATTACGACAGATTTTTTGCTGATGAAAAACTTAACTGTAAAGATTTTCGAAAGCAAGGGGTCATGTTTAGCTTTCATTTAAATAAGGACATTTTGTTTACCTCATAGTCTTAACGAGCACCCTCGGTGTTTCCGCAATAAAAGGAAATAATTAATGAAGTGTATAGGAACAGTTTTGATTTCAAGAAGCGATAAACTGTTATGAAATTAATTGCACATGTTTAGGTTGTTTATGGTGCAATTTTAATGTGTCAATTTGCCTTGCAATTTTCAATCTTCACTCTTATTTTCTGCAAAACCATTTAACAAGTCTATTGATATTTCGTCACCAAATAAATTTAGGTGAAATGGTTCACCTTATCATGCGAAAAATATCTTAAATTGTTTAAACACCTATATATTATGACACAACTGGTTTTTTTCTTTTTTTACTAAAAATTAACTTATGTATTTACATACATATTCGATGAGGGTACATGTTCAATTTCTGTAATTGAATGTACTTGCTAACGTTACAATACGACGTGCGTTCAAAACGTATAAATCTGCCTGCCGTTACGTTTAAATTTTGTACAGATTAACGTCGTTTTACTAAAAAATGGACATTTCTCTCTGATTTCAGCAGTAGAAAATTAAATTATAAGAAATAAATTTAATTTCTACCTATGTTATACCAGTATAACATAACTTGGGACAGTTTGCGCTTTTTATACACTGCTTCGCGGTTTATAGAGCGTAAACTACCCCAAGTTATGTTTTATCGTATAACATAAGTAGAAATTAAATTCGTTCCTTAAATGTAAATGTGATATGATAGTCTCTCTTTTCTTTCTTTCTTTCTTACTTTCTTTCTTTCTTTCTTTCTTTCGTTCTTTTTTTTCTTTCTTTCTTTCTTTCTCTATTTCTTTCTTTCTTTCTCTCTCTCCCTCTCTTTTTTAAACACCAAAGCTTGCTACTTATGAATTAGTCTGACACTTCCCCGTTCCAAACACATTTAGTTTTCATATCATATTAGCAAGTTTCTGTATGTTTACTAGTCATGCGTAACACCTTCGGACTTAATCTCACAGGATTAAACTCATCAGATTTACTGTAGAAGCAGAAATATTCGCTGAGGATTTAATTTCGTTATTTTCGTTGGCAATATAAATCAACGAAATTAAATCCATGACGAATTTTTAACCCTGGTATTAATGAATACAAAAAGATTACGATATGACGAAATTAAATACCAACGAAATCTTGTTTGGTTTAAAAACAACGAAATTTTGACCCAACGAAAATATATGTTTCTACAGTATTTATTTTTCTGTAAAAGGTTTAAAGTGTTCCGGATGATTTGTTTATATGTTTCTTTCTCTTAAAGACCAAATGTGTTCCGGATGCATCACCCGTCTTCAACAGAATAGACTGCTCTCAAAGAACATTATACATACATTCTTAAATCCCAGTGACAGATGGAGAGATTTAAAAGTGCTACAAGTAAATGCTCTATCATTTCTATCATTTTCATTTCATATTCTGAGTGCTTATGCAATCTCTCTCATAGCATGTAAACACTACAAGGCATCGCGGTTGTAAATTATCTAAGGCTTCTAAATTTTATTAAATGTTTCTTTTATGCTCTTTTGAAAAGGTGATCCTAAATAAAATGTGATTCATGGTTAAGACTACACCTATTACTATTTAATAAAGGTATTTCATTAAAACCATATAACTTGACTTTTTTAAGTACTAGTGTCGTTAATAAGCTCGCAAGACCATACAGTCTTTCTTTTACACACTCTGCTTAATTTAGTGGTTTATGGCACACAACACATCCTCGCTCTAGATGATCAACCAAAACTGAAAACTCTACGATCCTTCGCCCATCAAAAATATCAATATATGTCGATCGAGAAAGTTCTTTGCTATCATTTTTACAGTGATCCAACTCCAAACCAGAATTTACATCATCTACGTATGTCTGAGTTTCATTATTGTTCACATCGATGTTATTTACGTCACAGCCGGTGGAAAAACAAGTGAACCCTTTTTTGAACCGACCTTTCTTGTCTCTAGCTCGTTGAAAGTTTCCCTTCATGTTCGATTGCTTACTAGTAACATATTCTCCTTCTTTGACAAAAGATTTCCGAAAAATATAAATGCCAGAAATCATGGTACGAATAAAATATTTCGGGATATGGGAACGAGTTATCTCGCTTATTCTCGTTAATAATCGATAATTTTTAGTGTGATCTTCTTAACACAAAAATAAAAGAAAACGTTTACCTTTAAATCAAATTTTAACTCTTTACTATACTTTTGGGTATCAAACACACAAAAAAATCTACTCATAAAGATTAAGGTAAAAGATTAAAAATTACCCATATGATCTATATTTATTTTTTTAAGCTATATACTATTTTTGGTCGAGTAAAATTTCATATTTGCAAGATTCAAATTTCTAATAGTTTCCTTAATCTTTGTACTGACCTCAATAGTTTCCTTAATCTTTGTATTGACCTTTTATGGTCAAGGAAATCATTATATTCTGAAAGTGGCAACACTCTTATAGTCCTCTTAAATATACTCCAATTGAATCTGGGTTTTTTATTCTATTTTCATATAGAGTCCTTACATTTTCAAGTTTGAGCCGTCTTTAAGACACTCAGAGAACAGCTGTTCTAATTTTAAAATACATAAAGGAAGATGCCAAGCAATATGCACTTTTTATATGCCAATATTTTCTTTTAAACAGGCATGTGTTGTGCCATCAATTTACTATTTTCTCGAAAAAAGAAAAATGAAATTATGACAAAAAACATTGGGGGTTAAATATTGATTTTTTTGTCTATCTTGGCCTTTATATGAATAATTGATTAATTCCTGTTTGTAGCATGATCGATAGGAAGGGGATAGACCGTTAACTTTGCTTCAAATTTGGTTCTAAGTATATTAAAAAAAATAAGATAAATCAATGGTCTAATTGCATGCATCATTTTTTAGAAGAAAAAAATGAAGTTTGCTTTTTTTTACTCTTTTGGCATTGATTAAATTTATGAAAATTTTTGTTAATGACAAATTTTAAGATATCGTTTGATTTATTGCTTCCTGGTCCTATAATTTTAATAGCTCGACTCATATCGCTTGACTTTTGATTTGAGCATGACCAACAATGTGTTTAAGTCTAAATCGGACCTTGCTGCCTTAAAGATATAGGAAGACATATAACGAAAGAAAAGACGAGCTAGTATTGAGAATTTCCAGATTAAGTAATGAAGTACTATTCAGAGCCATATAGAGGTGATCTCAATATAATTGATGGGAGAGGATGCGTCATCTCTGAAATATGATAACATCAAATCGTTAGGAATTCTCTATACAACATATATTTATTTATTTGTAATTATCTTGATAAAGCCAGTTTTAGAAATTTAGATTACCTAAAGGCTAGCAACAGGAATTGTTCGGTCAAGTTGTAAAATATGATGACATATGAAATTGTGTTACATTATAATTTCAATGATTAATTTTCATTCGTTGCACGGAAAGATAAATACAGAACCCCCCCCCCCCCCCCCACACACACACAGAGAGAGAGAGAGAGAGAGAGAGAGAGAGAGAGAGAGAGAGAGAGAGAGAGAGAGAGAGAGAGAGAGAGAGAGAGAGAGAGAGAGAGAGAGAGAGAGTGAGAGAGAGAGAGAGAGAGAGAGAGAGAGAGAGAGAGAGAGAAAGAGAGAGAGGGAGGGAGAGAGAGAAGTCAGGTGAACAAACAAATTGATGATTTTTTTTCTGCTCAACTAACGGCTTTTATTGACACCACAATGTCTAAAACAAACCATGTAATGCCTTATTCATATTTCCTTATTCATGAAATTAGTTATTTTATTTAATAATTGATATATAATTTAGATCACGGAGGGGGTTGGTTCTAAAGAGCAAGAACAGCTGTTTTGTAAAATTGATTCAAATAAACTTTTGAGATGAGCTTTGAAAATATAATCCATGATTAAGAACTCTTGGGTTTTTTCTTTGAACTATTAAATCAACTTTATTATTAAATGACTGTAAAACATGGTGGTTAAAAACATTTTTAGAATATATTTTCAAACGATATTCAAGAGATCATTGTTTGAGAACTAATTATGGAACTATTAAGAAAATTCAAGCGCAGTGATTAGGCTATTGTATGTAAAAGCATGTATAGGTACCTTAATTTAATGGAAAAACACAGAGACGATTGCTAATATTTTACAATTTGACTTATCAACACATACATATTTCCATAAATTGTACATCAGACGCTTTTTATTGTTTTTTTTTTAAGATATAATTTTGAACATGGTTTAAAGCTATAGCGGCAAGGCGTGTGTGAATAGAAAATTAAGACTTGTAGCATATTCATTCATCGTCAGTTTTTTGGCTTTTTTGCGTCAGTAAATCAGACCAGTAATGCCTTGTTTTAATCGTCCGAGTAGTTCCCTGAATTCATGGCAAAAAAACCCAATAACGATGTATACGGCATACAGTCGACACAACTATAGGGCTTTGACAAAATAATCTCACCTCTAAAGTTCATCTCAATACTCTCTCAATCAAAAATAATCGAGTGATGTCATACACGTCAAGGCTTATACATTGATCCGATAGATTTTATTCTGCGTCTGTAAATTTTGATCCACAATTCAAAGTACCAATGGTTTCCAACCTCACATTCTTGCGAGAATTAAATTTAAAACTTTTGAGAAACAGAATAAATTTGTAATTTCAAGAACATCATGCTTTTTAAGTAAATATGGCCGTACGTTTCGCGTAGTTCTTTTTCAGGGTAGTTTTTAAAGAGACAGTCGACACTTGAGAGACGGTAACTTTGACTTCATAATAAGGGGAAATTACTCTAACTAGTTATTATTAAATCTGCTGAAATATAAATACCAAAATCTTGCAGAGCTAACGAATGCGAACATTTCTTCAGAGATAGGATACAGTTGTAACTTGCTCTCATTTGAATGAATCCTCACATTTATTTTATTCACTATACTTTCGGCAATTTCCAGGAACATTTTTTAGGGGGCTTGGCAGCCTCATTGAAAAAATCTTCACAAGCAAAAAAAAAAAATTTTTTCAAAATCAGGAAAATTCTAATACGGGGTGAAAAATGGTGAGTGTGTAGTATGCCTTTGGTTCTTTACTTGCTCAATAATATCTTTATTTTCACTTCAATTTATTACATGCTCCCAAATGGAGGGGGGACTCCATTTTCCTCATATGATCATGTAAAGTTTAGAAAAAGATAACTATTATTTTTAAATCGGGGGTGGGGGCAACTCTATGATTTATGATAAGTCAATTTTTTTTATATGTAAGTTTAGGAAAAGAAAAGAGGAAATAAACTGCAATGAACATAATGTTAAAATCTTTATTATTCAACAACATTGTATCTGGGATAAATTCTGCTTAAATATAAATGAAAATTTTCTGAAAAATAAGTATGTTTCATTCAAATTCATATACGTTACGTTGCTACTTTTATTTTTTTTTTACTTATCATAATTCATTATTTGAACACATCCTGCGCTCGCCCCAACAGTCACACCATAAAACATTTTACTTGTCAAAGATAGATAAAATAAATGTTAAATAAAGTGTTGGAATTTTATTTTGTAACACATCCTTATCTATAATCTTTGAATTCTCTCTCTGGTAGCAAGTTGTATTTCAAGATATGGATATTGTTCAAGTGACTGCTGAAATGAAAACCGGGCAGCCTGGATGTTGCCCTTGATCTCTTGACAGATCCCAAGAATCTCCCACGAAATATCAGAATCTTTATCCACTAAACCTTCGCCATGCTGTACAAGAGCAGTTATATTATCTAGAGCCGCTTGTGCTCTTGATGTGTCGTTATGTCTACAGATTAAAAACTCTAGCATATTTGCAACAATGAATGGTGATATGAGAATCCAAGTTCTGTGGCTCCGTTTACTAGACTCCTGTTCCAGCATCAATTCAGTAATATAACAAATCGCATTGTCAAGCCGTATATAGTTTGGTATTGCTTGTCTCATTTTTGTACTCAAAGGTTGTCCTCCTACAGCCTCAATATACGCCCTACGTTGTCCGTTTCCTCTAAATAAGACATACGGTTGTGACATCTTGACTTTTGATATATCTATGATAGATAAAGCTTCCTTGTATCTGAATGTTTTGTAATAGAACATTGCAATGTACAGCATGTCCGACAAATATCCAAATTTCATTGATAACCCAAGCAAGTTGAGCGCGTTTCTGTCTCTGATATATGTATTTTTGTTGTCATTTTTATCAATGTATTAGTCATGTAGTACAAATGCAGTACTTTGAAGGACTGTGGCTGTAAGCTTTTGTAACAGGATGGTCGTATAACTTGTCAGAGGTGAACAGATCAACTGTTCTATTTTAAGGAGGACTTTTGCACAGTCCTGTAGATTGTTGGGTATTATAGAATAACGTCTTTCTATTTCTTCCAAAAAAGTAAAATCACAACAAATCTCACAGCCCATAGTGTATTCGTAAGAAACTATACATCCAAGATAGATTACGCTGTTAATGATATAGTCTCTGATAGGTGAAATGTGTAACAACAGGGATTTACCCTTTTCATACAATTTATTGAGTTTTTTAAATAGATTTTTCTGATCTTCGCCATATATACGGCTTAAGAACATATTGTTCTGGGGAATAAAACAATTTGGACAAACCCCTTCATACACCCATTTAAGAACAAGTTTAAAGCAGATCCAGAAACCTGCCATTATATTTCCTGGACACCACTGAGGTAGCATGTTTTGTTGAATGGCCCAAAAAATGGCTGTTTTCATGTGATATGAACACAGCATTTTCTCTTCATCGCTTAATCCAGCATTAATTACATCATCCAGGAACATTTTCAGCAAGCCTTAAATTAAAAATTGCGTATGATTCATGGAGTACACAAGTTTGTTTTCTGCCTGAGAAAAAGATATTCTCCATTCGATATCTGCATGGTTTCCTAATTTGTGTCCTATTGCAACAAAGTGACAACCATTTCGGACAATGTTACTGACAACATGCTGCGGAGGCCATGAGTGACATCTATCGATCCATGAGGAGGCAGCGGGGGGGGGGGGCAAAAGTCACTGACATAACAATGGGCATAGTCATACATTGTTCTTCCGGCAAGTCCACTACCACATGGTCCATGTATTGTAGCATTAGTTGCTATCATGTAACATGTGATCTCTCTGAATTTAGAACTTGATATATACAGCCTTTCGTTTATCCGTACACAAGCAAAATAAACGTGTGTGTATGTTCTTTCTATTGGTAACCACAGTAATTCGAATCCTGGCGGACTCTCAGAAGTGTTACAGAGAATCAGTGTATGTCTGTCTGCGTTGTACACCTCAAATTGAAACATATCCCAAATTACACGGTGCTTAGGTTGGAGATACATTATGTCTCTGTCTGATTTATCAAATCGGAATCCTTCTTTATAACTACCACTTCTCATCTCTTTGCTCTGGTTTTTTCTTTTCAACAGATTTCCTAGAAACTCGCTAATGTCAACCATGTCCCTTCTATAGCTAACTTCTTCTGGGCGTCCCTATCTCGTGACACATGCCATGATAAACTGACTCAGACATTAACTGCAAAACCAATTGACTGGAAAAAAAATATTTTGGAAATAATTTTGATATCGGTGAGCATGTTACAACCCGTAAAGTTAAAATACAAATTTACTTACGTATGCTGTGTGGCGTTTGAAGACATTTTTATCTGATAAGTGTATAATTTCTGAAAAATAAATAAACGTTGATATTACATGAACCACGTTATACATGCACTAAGCAGTCAGGAAGTAAAGAAAACTTCTAAAAACGATTGATTTTTATTTGGTATTTATAGATGATTATAATAAGTAATCAAAATACTTCTAAATACATAATTTTGTAATAACAAATAGTCCTTGAGTGTCTCTCGTTTGTTTACTATTGTAAATTCCTACTTAAACACGAATATGATATTAGCATAAAATCTTTGAAGCATCCTTCGTGAATTCTTAGACCTGTATAGCTTTCCTATACTTGACAGTTGTAAACTACATGATATCACAATCGTTTGACGAGTTCTTGTGATTAAAACAGCAGAATCAATTACTCGCGTCAAATAAAGAAGCTAATCTATACACTGTACTTCTCAACTAGAGATTTTTGGTGGCAAATGAAAACACATAACTATAATGTGAGGCAATTATACCGTTAATAACTTTTATAATGTTCACCTTCAAAGCCTTATAACAAATTAAAATGTTTTTTTTTAAATGTGATCAAAGCGATAATACAGAAAACACATTGAGAAGATGTTAAAACACAATTTTATTAGAGATAAAAAATTCTATATCAATCTATTTTTTTGCAAATCATTTTTTCTTTCTTTCGGTTTCATTTATTTCCTACCGTATAAAGCAAAAATTAGAAAAAAGGACGTTTTTAATATAGACAGAAAATATTATTGACCAAGCAAATATAACCCCCAAAAATCATGTTTTGTCTTTTCCTGAATTTCTTGAGTTTGATAAGAATTCAATTCACAGCTGTCAAGTGGGTGAGGAGATTCGATGGTCGACAAATTACCCATATTTTCCATAAAATACTAGATGAGATGATAATGTTAGCTATTAACAGAGTTACAAACTGTAATATCTGTGGTATTTATACTTTGACATTAAAAAAAAATGAAAACTCAGACTAGGAATGATCTAAAGATAGAAATATTAAGTTATTGCATAATAAATTTTTGTTTACTTACTATTTACTTATTATTAATGTTTAAATATATAGAAATTTGTCATCCTCATTTCCATTTATATCATAATTACGTATAATCAATCTAGATTCAAAAAATGTAGTTACATATTATTAGTGCAATTTGACATAATTCAAATTTTAAAGACTGAATTATTAGCACCATTGCTATCAATGTATCTTTTTTAAAGGTAGGAGCTCAAGCTTGTCCGGATGACATTTATTCATTTTCTTTGTGAAGTTGATAGGAATTTTATATTTTATCAAAACGATCGTTGAGTTTTTAACAATTTGCATGGCCTCTGTAAGTGTCGTTATCGACAAAAATACGTCATTTTTTTTTACATACAAATAACATATACAAATTCACCAAGCCTAACGAAATTTATTTTTAGTTTTCTCATTTTGTCCTCATGGAAACATGGTGACTTTGAAAAATCTCAAAGTTTTTTTTACTATTACAAAGAAACTACAGTTTCTCAAACAATCCTAATTATTAAAATAATATTTTGCTATGCGTTTACACAATAAAGGCAGGTTCTGCACACAGGTTTGTGTTCAAAATTGATAATGACGGGTTCTTACAACCAAAACAGGCATATTTTCTATTCCAAAAAGAGAAAAACAAACTAGATATTGACATTAGACGGCAATACCTGCACCAGGTATTGGCCCCTAAATAAAATATTGTTGTACCAGTTTTAGTAAAAAAGAGGCCACATGCAATTTCTGGTACTTTTTAAAAAATATAATTTTCGTGAAGGATGAGATCTCATACATGTACCATAATACACCCTGAAGCCTTTTATGTAGAATTTGGGGTTTGCATGTGAATTTTAAATTTAAAGATGAAAAATTTATATATTGTAAAATTACCAAAAATAAACCAAAAAACCAAAAATATACCTCGGACTCCAACCCCCATACCCCATCCCTGCAATCACAATTACTACTCTGACCTTAACCCCCACTCCAAATGGAAAAACTGAATAGTTCTTAATCCGTACATGCGACGCTACTGCCCAGGAGATGAATAAACAACAGAATATTTTTATTGAAACGAAAGTCTGTACATGTAGTTGCAACAAAGAAGAGGGTAAACCGTGCAAAATAAATGACACATTGCGCAGAGCTTTACACTGTTGGACTGCCAGGACAGAAAATAGAATTATTTAAGGTGTTATGGGACACACGTCGGTACTTATGTGATTAAAAGTATGTTATCAAATCGAAACACTTTAAAGATTTTTCAAATCTTAAAAAATTGGCCAACAAAAGTACGTTTACTTAACATTTTGAAACTTAAGGTAAAAATTAGAAAAGGCCTAGCAAAATTTAATTTCTTACTTACAGACAAGCAGTTAACTCTCTAACCCAATTTGTCCTGTGCTGTATCATAATTTTGGGGTGAAAATATTATATTTATACTTTAGTGTTTATTTCTATGCAGGTGTCCCATACCACATTTAAGCTGAAATTTGTGCTTTACATGGTTAAGTAGCTCATTTATAAAATAGTGCAAGGAGTTTTAAAGAATAAAATTGTGAAAATACATGCATGCTTAACATGTAAGTTAATGGGTTTTGCTTAAAGTTACGTACACAACAGAAATCTACAGCATTAGTGGGTACTAGTTTTATCCAGCTCTTTTTGTCAGACGGGTTTTACGTGGTCTACATGTACATATGTGTTTTAGATATGCAGAATAGGATCAATTAACATCCATAAACGTTTCCTTTGTAGTGATCAGTTAAAAGAATTCATATTGTGCTCTAATTAGATTATCATTATGATGTTGACCAGTGTAGGTAAGTATAATACATGCAGTAGCGCAATATTATGAGAAACCATTGAAATAATTTCACTTTCTACATAAGTGGTCTCCCTTTGCCAGCATACATACTGTATCAACATATCTTAATAAGCTTATCATTGGTAACTTTCCTTGTGCATTTGTACAATTTCCATCATTTTAAAAGTTATTTATCGGACAGTCCTTTTCATAATACAAGATGTGATGTGCCTATTCATTAAATCATAAGAGGAGTTCGGGGAACTGGGTTTTTTAGGAGTAAAAAACGTCACTTGCCTGCTACTATTTGACTCCCTGGATGACATTGAGATTTTACAAACTTTACTGCACATCTATAGGAAAGCCCCTGTCATATCCCAAGAGATGACATACTTACTGCATAAACTGTAAAAGACATCTAGGAACCATACATGTTTAAAATAAAATGTCATTTTTGTTGCCAATTGACCCCCGTGATAAAAAATTAAGAATAACCTAATTCACATCAACATGACACCCCCATAATAATCTAGAAGATCATTAGGCTACTGCAAAATATGTTGACCTTTTGAAATCAGATGTTTGAAGAAAAAAAACCGTCTTTTTTTCAGGCAATTAATGACCCGAGGACAGTTTAAAATTTCCAAAACGTTATTGCGCATCTATAGGACACCCTTAAAGCTATTCGAAAAGATGATTTGTCTATTGTTGAAAATGTAAGAGGTTTTTGATGAGGCAGGTTTTTTTTGTGAAAAAACGTCATTTTTCATAATATTTGACCCCAAGACTACCGAAGAATTTCTGAACATTTGTACAATACAACATGACACCCCGATCAAACTCAAAAAGTTCAACTTGCTGGTTTATAACATGTAAGAGTAGTTTAGGAAAGTACAACGTGACAGACGGACGGGCCAGGTTTAAAACAATATACCAGAACTTTCTTTAGGAAGTGCTGGCATAAAAACACAACAATAATATCATCTTGACATTAATGCCTGTACATAGTTTTCGATTGGTGTGTATCTTTAATTCTATACTTCCTGAAACATGCTATTACAGTAACTGTAATGATTGAAAAAGAACAAAAATGTGACGTTCTTTACAACGAGATTTCACTGAAATTGTGAATAATCATTAACTCTAAACTAGTTTTGGAAGAGAGATTAATTGAGAAGATTGTGTTTTTAAAAAAAACCCATCAAATCAATCAGTCCCCATAGATTTAGTCAAATGAAATCTTTTATCTATTTTTATGAAGGGCTCTTTAGCTCTTGGAAGGTTAAGCTGTGTCTAACATCTAAGTAAACAAAGGAAGATGTCAAGCACTATGCACTATTCATATGTCAATATCTTCCTTATTATTAGACGCGAAATGTGCTATTAAATTTAAATTTCGCTCGTGCAAAAAACGCGATAAGATGGAATATTGATAAAAAGAATTGATACTCCAATATTTCTTTCTCAAGAACAAACACGTCATTCTTATGACAGTCTAGATTTACCTTTCTTGTAACTGATTGATAAAAGATTATTTATAGTATAATCCGTAAAAAGGTATTAAAATTGTATTTAATCCATTGCTTTTTTGTCCTATATATCTACAGCTTCACTCATATTGAATTTATTATTTCTTTTAAGCATTGCTGAACTATGTGTTCCTGTCATTGTCGGTTTATGCTGTTTATATGATATAGGTTAACATATTACAAAGAACAAGACGTCCTAGAGTTGAGAATGTTCAGATTAGTAGAACAGTTGTCCATAAGGGTCATCACAGAGGTCATCTCAGCCCAATTCAGAGCCAATTGTAGTTACATAGGTATTTTTTTGTAGCAGAAATTATGTGCAATAATTGGCTTTGAAGCCATTGTTACCTAGGTTCTTGAGTATATTAAAAAGGCAAATTCCATTCTTTTCTTAAAAAGTAGTATCCCTTTTCTTCCCTTTTTTAGATGTTGGCAACTCTTTCTTTTTCGGGATGAGTACATTATACATTTCCTTACCGCCCTTGTTTGAGCTTAAAAAGATTAATACAGTAACTGTTCTGGGGTATCTTGTATCATAATTATTCTTAATAACAAATCTGCCATATATTTTAAACAAACTTTGCGTTAAAAAAGTTTAAAAATCATAAAAAAGGTATCCGTGTATAATATTAGTTCTTTTGTCCGACTAGATTGAGAAAAATTATCAAATCTGAAATTTCATCATTTTAGATCGCCATCTTTATAATCTTGTATAACTGCAGCTATTTAAATTTTGTTCAGTTTACCATCCAGCAGAAGTTTAAACAATTATTTTTAAAATTGTATATAAGGTGGATTCTACTTCGGAATCGACTCAGTCTTTGGAGCTGCCGTGCCCTGATATCACGTGACAGTTAAAAATAGATCACTTTTGTACCTTAACAAAAAAATCAAAAAGTGTAACACTACCCCAAAGTTCATTTGTATGTTTGCTACAATTATTCGATAGGCAATTCGTTCATGTTTATTAGTTTTACTGCTAGAATCCTATTGTTGATCGCATAACATAAATATTTTAAATATTTATCGGAAACCCTCTCAACTTCTATAATTTCATTGAAAATACTACGTATATTTCATTTAAAACAAGCACAGGATTCTAGCAGCACTTTTCAAGTAGTTTAGGTCATATACTGTTGATATTTACCAAAGTCATCTTTTATGCTATCCGGGGTAGTGTTACACTTTTGCCTTTTTGTACACACTGACAGAGAAAAGGCTGGACAAGCCATATTAATGTCGATCTGCTTACCTTATAACACTCGCTGATTAAACAAAGTATCCATGCCTGTATTATCCCGATTATATCCGAACTAAAAACACATCTAAATCTTAAATATATGCATTAAATACGTCTTATTTCGGCATTATTTACACTGCATTCCGATGATTTGTCTTCCGACATGATCTTCTCTATTAAACATGCTTCTGACGTCATCAATGATAATTATACGTAATACAGAGAAATCGAAGATATATTCAGTTAGAAGAGTTTCTAGTGATATTTTATGCCTGTAGTTTTTATAATTTAAACCAGAGATAAAGTTAAAATTGACATGTTTCTGAGTAAAGTATGACATATGTTGCTTCTTATTGTGACGTATATCGATCAGAGGAATTTGATCGCTGAGAGATGCCTTATCATACCCGCGTACATATCTCCAACTGCAAAAAGTTTGCAGTTTGGAGATAATAAATGAATATCTAAAAACAAATTCAGTAAGTAGTAACGAGACCCCCTGCAGGATCCGAACTCGAGATGTACGAATCACAAGGACGACAATTTTTCCACTAGGCTATGGAGTAAGTGACCTGTTGCCATTCGATAAAATTAAGAAAACGAAATGTCGTTTCGATCAGAAGTCAGCCATTTTTTGATGATGTGTTATTCCACCTAAATGATTGATAGTTTTTCCAAGAGGGGTAAGCATTCTATTTTTCAATTGCCTTATCATTGTACTGATTCTGTTGGAAATTCTTCATAATTATTTTTCTGCTTATTTTTCTTCTCAAGGTTTCTTAAAACTTTAATATCTCGCTTAATTGTCATAGATTTTATTCAAATGTTCAGGGTCTATTGGAAATGATAATAGCTCACTATGGCGCAAAATATTGTGAAATCTCTATTTCCGGTTTTGAGTTATTCCACTTTGAACATTTTAAGTGGGTTTCGTGTACCCACACACGCTCCGAGTAAATCCGTAGCAAGCAGTTTAAATTTACAAATCCTTAATGTAGACATCATGAACGTTGTCCTCCTAGTTTTACATGTTTGATTAACCCACGTATACTTCTTAAAAAATTATCTCGAAATTTATGTTTCAAAAAATGTAAAATTTTGCTTTTATCTCTACTTCATAACTTTTAAGATGTATTTTTTTTCCCTAACACATATAGAAAAAAAGAAGTGCAATGTATTAAAAGTTTATATTTGATACCATAAAAAAGGGGCTTGCCCCTTAAATTAGGGGTCTAAATCCCTTATAAGTCTTTGCTTTATAACTCTAAAACGGTAGTTTTTTGGATATGGGCTTTACTGTAAAAAAATTGTTTGTTATTTTATTAATCTCATAAAACTGTTTTTGTGTTCGGGTATTGCATAATATTAGGGTAAAAAGTAAAACGTGGTGACCAGTACTTGCGGCAATTCGGCCAAGTTAACGAAAGTCTGTGCGTACAAGTGACATAAATTTATCACAGAAAGTATAGATTATATACGGGATCCCTTAATTCATAATAATGAAAATATATTTTCATAATTAATAAAAAAAAAAAAAATTAAGAAAATGTTTTTATGTGAGGACTAAAAGTCATGTTTTGTTAAGTTCTTCAGGGAAATAAATAACATTTTATTGATGTCTCTGAGTTTTTATTGTGAACAATCCTTTAAAAACGAGAAACAGAAAATATAAACATTCTTTTTCCTGTCTTGTAAAACTCAAATTAAGGATTTAAAAAAAAACCTCTGTGTAATGTGTAATACAATTTAGTTATTATACTGTCTGCATTTGAAATCTATATGGAATCTGAGCTGCGTGTGCGTGTACCATTACGTCACCTTTCTCTTGCCCGTGGCCGAGGATATCGATCTCGGCTGGACTACTTTGCGGTCAGTGGTATCTACACATGTACGTACTACACAGTATCTGCGTTTTACACATATGGGTTAATTTAGCCGCAAACACAAGAGAAAATTGCTTAATTTAATAATATGATTTTGAATTCAGAAACTGTCGGTTAAAAACTAAATTGTTGATTTGTATTAAAAGTCTTTGTTTTTTATATATACATGTACGGTACTCATGAAACTGTATAATTGTGAAAATGTCAGCGACAAGGTTTTACCACTTAATGACTTTTTTCAATAATTTAAAAAATATATATATAAATCATATGCACAATGCACAATGCATTGCTATGTAATTGTACTTATTTGTAAATATAATTGATACTATAAAAACATTCAATCAATTACATTATCTATCATTTTGATTCATTATTGTTTTATTGTGATAATTGTTTTAATAAGGTATTTGATGTTGGCAAATTCACAAGTCTCTATTCAAAGGTCACCTCTGTTAAGAGGTCACTTTGGGTGCCTCCTGCAGGTGACTGTTTAATACAAGTTTGACTTAATTACACATGTATTTCTTCTCATGTTTAAAAATTATTGAAATACGTTTTGCAATACGGTCGGTCGCCATAGAAATCATCAGGGTAATGCAAGTTTCTTTGAAACACCTTGGAACATAATTCACTGGACTTAACAGAAAAGCGACATATTTCTCCCCCGAAAATAGAAGCACCTCTCAAAATTACACATCGACTTAAAACCCAGCAGAATATTTAACA
This sequence comes from Magallana gigas, assembly GCF_963853765.1. Classification (NCBI taxonomy): domain Eukaryota; kingdom Metazoa; phylum Mollusca; class Bivalvia; order Ostreida; family Ostreidae; genus Magallana; species Magallana gigas. Next base: position 30,108,426 of record NC_088862.1, read on the forward strand.
TCTGACTTTTCAAAATGGGAGATCGTACAATTGTAACCCCTCTGAAATAGTAAAGAACAGAAGAAATAATGTCTCTGTGACTTTCACTTCATCTTTTTATTTATGTCTATGAATCCATATTTTTTGTTTCATTTTAGAAAAAAGTGTTTTTCTTCTTTCTAAAGATCTGCAGAATTTCAGTATTTTTACTTCGAAATCATTTAGTGATACAAATAGACACATGTCAATGAGGAGATTGCAAATATACATACATGTACATGAAAAACAAGTTAGTAACATGCATATGTGATATTATAGAAATAATTGTAAAACATAGGTCGATTATCGTGCCGCACTAAAGTGGCAAAAAGTATGTTTGGTCCAGTGGGAGCTCTGCCCCCCTCCCCAACCCCTCCCGACCCCGCCGACTTTTTCTTGCAATCAAAATTTCCCTGAAATTTACATTTAGAAAATTAAATTTTGGGACATTGACACACCCCTTTTCCACACACACTTTTTAGATGAAGTCCAAACAAATTTTTTGGCATATTTAAAACTAAAATGTATTAAAATAAAAGTAGTTAAAGTTTCTTCACAAACCCTATATGTACACGTGCTTCCCTCACAGTTAAGATTTTTAAGATTTTAGAATCTGTCCTTTAATTTGCTTCTCAAGATTTCTGAGAAATTATGCTCATCCTTTAAAATAAAAGTGCCTGCATGACCAAACATTATACGAAGAGTTATCCCTCCCACTGAGCACCTCTCGTATACACAGGACGAAAAACCACCTTTAAGCAAGTCCTTAAAGGTGGCTTAAAGGTGACTTAAAGCAGCTTAAAGGCTATACGACCTTTAAGCCGCCTTTAAGTCACCTTTAAGCAAGTGCTTATAGGTCCTTAATGTCCAAACTTCTTTAAGCCACCTTTAAGCCACCTTTAAGCATCTTTAAGTGGCATTTACGCTCTCTTTACACTGCCTTTACACTGTCTTTAAGCTGCCTTTAAGTCAATATTGATCAAGCTGAACAATAAACACATATATTAAATGCAAAAGCTCTCTTATAGAGATGGAAGGGGGTCATCCGAGTGATAATATAATTTCCAAGGAAGGGGGGGTGTTCCAGGCGGTTTTAATCGTCGCTCCATTAAACACAGATCGCTATCATCAGCACTGCTCCGATGGACACAGATTGCCGTTATAAAATTCTTTATAATTTTTTGGGGGTTTCAAAATTATTGTAGGGATAAGCGCAGTCTATGTATCTTAATATGTGCATAAAACTAATTATAGTATGTTTGTTTCCTATTATAAATTAATCGGTGAAAAATCTCTCTCTCTCTCTCTCTCTCTCTCTCTCTCTCTCTCTCTCTCTCTCTCTCTCTCTCTCTCTCTCTCAGTTCATCCGGTTATTAAACAAAATAGAGATAATGAACCAAAAATGCATGATTTAATTTGTTAATCGGTTTAAGGTTTGTATTTTTTTTTCAATTTTCATTATTTCTAACTCTAGATCTGCTAGATACATGTTAAAGATGAAAAGACTCTCAACTGCCTCTGTTATATCGGGCAGGATATTACTGCTTTGTTTGTCTAGACATAGTTTTGTTCGTTTGTGTATATCTAATTAGAGTCTATTGTTTGTACAACTTAAGAAAACCCCTGGAAATAACACAGAATATACAAGATATACACAACAGTTGTGTCGTGTGCCCAGGTGCATGTTTGTGTATATCTAATTAAAGTCTATTGTTTGTCCAACTTAAGAAAACCCCTGGAACTAACACAGAATATACAAGATATACACAACAGGTGTGTCGTGTCCCCAGGTGCACGTCAGGGTTTCTAAAGGCGTTGAATTTTAGTATGTACGAGTATACGATAAGTCTAGTGAATAAAAGTTAATTTAGATTTGTAATTCATTTTCAAAGTATTATTTCCTAGCTCTGGGTTTCAAAGATGTTACGTCTACAAATTAACGATACATGTATGTAAGAGTAAAATATTGAGGCTAATTAATCAATGTACCGGTGATCATAAATAGGGGTTGATTATTTTAATATATGTATAAGGGTAAATATGTCAAATATACCCGGCCTGGCACATCATACAATTGTATGTACAAGTCATTTGCAATTTCCACATGCAGTAAATACGTCACCGGTAATTGGTAATTTTGTTTGTTATAGAATTGATAGTTTATAAATCATGTACATACAATTACATGTAAATATTTAAACATATTGGAACGGCGCCGCGATCATGAAAACCTGGAAATTGCGGGATATTGAACAAATACCCTAATAGTATCAATGCATTTAATAAAAGAAATGATTTCATTTTCTTTCTTACATTTTTATAGCTATAAATAAGATGAACGTATATCTACTCGGTTTAAATTTATTAACTACATGTCAGAAAGCCTACTATAGTGAACCTAACGGTTTCCATTTAGGTATAATATATTTTTGTTCACTGAAGACAAGTTCCGTATTTCATTCTAAATACATGCATGCATGTAATTTATAAATTAGATATAATTGATTGTTACAAACTGAATGGTTTGTCAAAATCTTTTCAAGTAAACACATTCAATACAGTGATTCAATATCCACTGATATATAGGATATAAAAACGCTCGTATATATGTAAGTTGCCGTGGCGCAGAGGATGTGTGGTGATGCTAGTAAACTAAGGGTCCCGGGTTCAATTCTCGCAGTGGCCGTTTTTGTTTTTGTTTTTTTTCATTTTTCTTTCTAGAACAAAAACCGTTTTAATACCTTTTCTTTCATAAAGTTAATACATTTTGTTGGAAATTAAGCACAACATTGAATTAAATTTTTTTTAATGGCTTAAAGGTGGCTTAAAGGTGACTTAAAGATAGTCTTTAAGCTGCCTTTAAGCCATCTTTACGCTTTCTTTAAGCCACCTTTAAGCAATACATATAGCTTAAAGGTAGCTTAAAGGTGGCTTAAAGATCGTCTTTAAGTTACCTTTAAACACCTTTAAGCTATCTTTAAGGAGGACTTAAAGATGGTCATTCATCCTGTGATAGCACACCATCGGGTGGGGGAAGGCGTCTTCGTTTATTTACAGTTTTTGTTCGTTTCAATATTTTGATTTTTCACTGCACTTTACATAAACTATTCCATGTCTTAGCAGTAGAGGTGTTAGTATGATTACAGGGAATCGAAATGTTTATTAAACATAAAAACACTGTTTTCCATGAATCAGTGCAGTGACTTTTGTGTTCACACACTATGATAAAGGCTTAGTTTGTATCTTGTCATCAGTTGTACATAAACATATTATTCGCTTTGATTTTTTGGTCGGAATGATTAAATACGCATACATGTACATTAATAATGTGTTTTAAGCTATCATCAACTAAATAATATCACATGCAAAAGCGGGAATTAACACTTAAATTTTTTTAAAATATATGTATCCATTTCTTCGTGTATATGGCATCTATTCTTATTGTTACAGCTGTATGACGTTAAAAAAACTCTGCAAACTTTTTTTCAGTTTTCCCAAAGCAGGGAGTGTCTGTACAGTGCGTCGTTTCTCTTTTCTGTTGTTGTTTTTTTTAGGTCTTTTAGTTAAAATTCACTATAACTATAATCACTGTCCCAAAACAATTTCAGATTAATGACTGTAACCTTACCCGTCCCGATTCGAATTCCTAGTTTTATTTGTTTTATGCATACATGTACATCATCTATTCATAGATTTGTTAACACGATTTGTTTGTTTCTCAAATTAATGTATATGGTTTACTACCAATCTGCAGTGGTATAAACAAATGTTGCATTTTAAAAACGCTAGATGACACCCCCCCCCCCCCCACCACCACCACCACTGCCTTTTCTCCTTACACTCGTCTGGGTCTGATAGGTATCGATAAGAGGTCATCTTCACATGATCTCTACATTTGCATGCCTTTATCTGTTTTATAAGAGGGGTAACTCTTCAAGACTCTGCAGTTGGAGGTTACAAAGAAAAGAGGCATGAATTAATTTGTCTATCAACTTCTGAAGCGTTCCAATTCATTATCTAAAGCCCTGATTGGTCAGAAATTATGGTCGTGTAAAGATGACCTCCTATAAAAGAGGACCTCCTATCAATACCTGTCAGATCCTAACAAGTGTAAGGAGAAGGGGGATGGTTTTATTAAGGCTGATTGACAATCCTATCTTGGCTTGCAGCTTAAACGGAAGTTATCCTAGTTGCTTGCAACGAGCTCGGCTCTAGTTAACTTTAATATTTTTCCATCTCGTTAGTATAATTTAGATTTATCATTTCATCTTAGTTAACAGTAAACTTTACATTAAATAATTCGAACGTTGTTTCTTTCCAATTTAATTCCCATCTTGGATGGTGGTAAACATTGTTTAGATAAAGTTTAATAAAACAACTTTGTTTTGTTTAAAATCTGTTTTTGCGATTGTATAATTTGACTATTTTCAATTTTCAGCTTTGATTATTTGTTAATTGACAAAATTGCATGATTCTTGATAACAAAAATATCTTCTTGGTTTTTCTTCTACTTCAAACTATTGCGCTCTTGATCTTTTATGGTTAACGTTTTCTTTAAGTTAATGTGCTCGTAAGTTTTCAAATTCTTCCTGCTAATAAATCAGCATTAGTTTGTTCGACTCGTCTTCTTATCTTATTTTTTAATGTTAATAGAACTAGACTTTGACCCGTGCGTGCACGGGTTGACATTGCATATGATATCGGACATTTACGAAATAGATACATCAACACTATGCATTGTTGACATTTAAATAAGCAAGCTTTAAGCCTTCAATAAAGCTTTTAATTTCATTACACTGACTCTGCTTAAATTAGTTAGAATAACCCAACTATGTCTCGCCATAGTTAAAATGCCTCCCATATACCCGTAATGTAGCAAACAATATCAGAATCGCTCCGAAACGATTTTAGAGAAAATTAATGAAGCTACATTGCATTGAAAATAATAGTTAAATTATTCATAACAAACCATTTTGAGGTTGTTAATATCTTTCATCTAAAATTTAATTCATATTAATGAAAAATTGAACACTTTTTCACCAACGTTTTCTACTCACTTCGAAATTACACACCATGTTGACGTTTGAAACTCTCGGGATTTTTCATTTTAGAATTATCTCCCGTATTTCCTATAATGAACAGAATATATGACAAAATTTCAATGAAAATTTACATGTATTTGAGTTTATCCATGCAAATGTGATATTGTGGAAACATAAACTAAAGAGCCTCCCGTGATTAAACGTGAAAGTAATGCGCATGCGCAAGATTGTAAAATCCAAAAAATGATTTCCGGATTTTTTAAAGGCATTTTCGTTGATTATTAATTAGCGAAGCTTGATTGAGAAAAAATAAAAACAAATTGGTAATCTTCAAGTACCAATGCTGTTTAAAATATATAAAACAAAAGACAGTACTCTTCCGATTTCTCGGTATTTAAAGACCAAAAATTCGAGTCTATTATTTTAATATAGTAGTATAGATTGTAGAAGTGTATATTTGTTAGTGTCAATATCCTTAGGTTTCCGAAAAGGGGCATTCGAAAAAAAGTAAATGTTCGAGTCATTAGCAATAGTTTCAACAGTTTCTGTCTGAATGGTGTTTATAATTGAAACAATGTACACTATTGATTGAAGCGGTCTACACAGAGAAATATACATGGCTTCAACCTGTTTACTCTGAAACAATTCGGATTTAAATTCATAGAGAGCATTTAAACTCTGGAATTAATATCCTCTTTCGAACGCAAAAATGAATTTATCTAAAAATTCATGCACGTGCACTTTATATTATACGCATTGTTGTTACGGTATGACGTCGTCTGATTAAACATTATTATATGCTCTTTTGTAAATCTTTTTTTTTTCCAATGAATATTTTGTGTGTTACAGTGTGTTTACATACAACTTGATACAGAAATAAAGACGATGCATTATAAATGATTTGTTAAAAAAGGATTTGTACTGGATTTGTAAAGACAACAACCAAAAGCTACAGACTGTAAAATGAAAAATTACAAAACACACGAAAATAGTTTGATCATGCAGTTCATGCAAAAGTCCTTATTTACAACAAAATGGTGTTTGCCCTTTGGTTTCATGGCCGTCAATAAATGATCATAACGTGGCGCACAATACTCTTCATCTTCATTGTTAACATCCTTGTTAGGAAATTATGATTAAAGTACAGTTAATGGGAATGGTGTTCTGGAACTCGGTCAAAAACGTGATGAATGTCGAGTTTTGTATGTAGATGAAAAAAATCTAACATTTCCGTGCACTCCAAATCAAGTCTCTTCTTTGACATTCATATTGCTATATTTCTCGTTTAGTTTTATCCGAACAAAAAAAAGTTATTGGTTTTTTTCATTATATTTAACGGTAACAACAACATTGCTTTATGCAGTTTGCCCATTGTGCAGTATTTATTGAAAAAATAAATATCTTATTTATTTGGTATTTAAAAATATTGGCAGTCTATCGACATCAACTGACGCCCCACCAAAAATGCATAAATGAAGTCTTTGTCAAGTCTAGTTTTTTATGTATAACGTCACACTGTAACTGTAGGTTTATTAGCAGTAAATTGCATAGCTAAATCCAATAAACTGCCGTGTAAAAATTGTATGACTTAGTAACAATGTAACCTGATAAAGACAACCGCTTGATTAAATGTCCGTTTTATATTTTTTTGTTTCATTCGTTCATTCATAATCATATATCCAGAACCATGATCTTTTTTTAATCTTGATAATAGAAACTAAGAAAATAGTAAAAAAAAAACGAAGAGGTTATCCACTGGGCGGTAAAAACTGTGTAATGCACAAGTTTTTCTTCTCCTAAAACAGCTTTCAGATATCAAAATTAAGAAAACTGTATGATGCTGTAGGTGATTTGTAAACGTTATGCGTTTGAGATACAGTTGATGAATTGGGGTCATTTGTTTATAAGTTTTTACACCGCCAAAGACCGTTTCAGGAGGACAACCATCGGAATGATTTTTAAACGTGTACAGCAGAGATCATTCTGAGGAATTTTATTGGTTGCATGAAAACATCGAATTGCTGTAATTGTAAAAAGCCAATAACGAATACTATAAATTTTGCTTGTAATTTACATGCGCGTATCATGCTTGTATCCTTTCTGTTTGAATACTGAAGAGATATAGTAGTAGTAGTTAATACAATACATAAATCTGTTGACTCTGTTAAGAACGATCCAAACACCTGTTTTCAAATTCAAATTTGCCTTTCGTTCATACACAGCTACATAACAAGTTTATTTTTCATTAATAGGGACATAATCATGTATTTCAATAAGAGTGGAACAATGAACACCATTCATCCTTTTGCTGTAATGATCAACCATTAGGACGGATGTTGGCTGATGAAAAACTTAACTGTAAAGTCATGTTTAGCTTTCATTTTAATAAGGACAATGTGGTTACCTCATAGTCTTAACGAGCACCCTCAGTGTTTCCGCAATAAAAGGAAATAATTAATGAAGTGTATAGGAAATGTTTTGATTTCAAGAAGCGATAAACTATTATGAAATTAATTGCACGTAATTTTCAATCTTCACTCTTATTTTCTGCAAAACCATTTAACAAGTCTATCGATATTTCGTCACCAAATAAATTTAGTTAAAATGGTTCACCTTATCTTGCGAAAAATTTCTTAAATTGTCTAAACACCTATATATTAGGACACAACTGTGTTTTTTTTTTACTAAAAATCAACTTATGAGGGTACATGTTCAATTTCTGTAATTGAATGTACTTGCTAACGTTACAATACGACGTGCGTTCAAAACGTATTAATCTGCATGCCGTTACGTTTAAATTTTGTACAGATTAACGTCGTTTTACTAAAAAATGGGCATTTTTCTCTGATTTTAGCTGTAGAAAATTAAATTATAAGAAATAAATTTAATTTCTACCTATGTTATATAGCTTGTGACAGTTAACGCTTTTTTATACACTGCTTCGCGGTTTATAGAGCGTAAACTACCCCAAGTTATGTTTTATCGTATAACATAGGTATAAATTAAATTCGTTCCTTAAATGTAAATGTGATATGATAGTCTCTCTTTTCTTTCTTTCTTTCTTTCTTTCTTTCTTTCTTTCTTTCTTCCTTCCTTTCTTTCTTTCTTTCTTTCTTTCTCTATTTCATTCTTTCTCTCTATCCCTCTCTTTTTAAACACCAAAGCTTGCTACTTATGAATTAGTCTGACACTTCCCCGTTCCAAACACATTTAGTTTTCATATCATATAAGCAAGTTTCTGTATGTTTACTAGTCATGCGTAACACCTTCGGACTTAATCTCACAGGATAAAACTCATAAGATTTATTTTTTCTGTGAAAGGTTTAAAGTGTTCCGGATGATTTGTTTATATGTTTCTTTCTCTTAAAGACCAGATGTGTTCCGGATGCATCACCCGTCTTCAACAGAATAGACTGCTCTCAAAGAACATTATACATATATTCTTAAATCGCAGTGACACCTGTAGAGATTTAAAAGTGCTACAAGTAAATGCTCTATCATTTCTATCATTTTCATTTCATATTCTGAGTGCTTATGCAACCTCTCTCATAGCATGTAAACACTACAAGGCATCGCGGTTGTAAATTATCTAAGGCTTCTAAATTTTATTAAATGTTTCTTTTATGCTCTTTTGAAAAGGTAATCCTAAATAAAATTTGATTCATGGTTAAGACTACACCTAGTACTATTTAATAAAGGTATTTCATTAAAACCATATAACTTGACTTTTTTAAGTGTCGTTAATAAGCTCGCAAGACCATACAGTCTTTCTTTTACACACTTTGCTTAATTTAGTGGTTTATGGCACACAACACATCCTCGCTCTAGATGATCAACCAAAACTGAAAACTGTACGATCCTTCGCCCTTCAAAAATATAAATATATGTCGATCGAGAAAGTTCTTTGCTATCATTTTTACAGTTATCCAACTCCAAACCAGAATTTACATCATCTACGTATGTCTGAGTTTCATTATTGTTCACATCGATGTTATTTATGTCACAGCCAGTGGAAAAACAAGTGAACCCTTTTTTGAACCGACCTTTCTTGTCTCTAGCTCGTTGAAAGTTTCCCTTCATGTTCGATTGCTGACTAGTAACATATTCTCCTTCTTTGACAAAAGATTTCCGAAAAATATAAATGCCAGACTTCATGGTACGAATAAAATATTTCGGGATATGGAAACGAGTTATCTCGCTTATTCTCGTTAATAATCGATAATTTTTAGTGTGATCTTCTTTACACAAAAAAAAAGTTTACCTTTAAATTAAATTTTAACTCTTTACTATACTTTTGGGTATCAAACACACAAAAAAATCCACTCATAAAGATTAAGGTAAAAGATTAAAAATTACCCATATGAACTATATTTATTTTTTTAAGCTATATACTATTTTTGGTCGAGTAAAATTTCATATTTGCAAGATTCAAATTTCTAATAGTTTCCCTAATCTATGTACTGACCTCAATAGTTTCCTTAATCTTTGTATTGACCTTTTATGGTCAAGGAAATCAATATAGTCTGAAAGTGGCAACACTCTTATAGTCCTCTTAAATCTTCTCCAATTGGATCTGGGTTTTTTTATTCTATTTTCATATAGAGCCCTTACATTTTCAAGTTTGAGCCGTCTTTAAGACCCTCAGAGAACAGCTGTTCTAATTTTAAAATACATAAAGGAAGATGCCAAGCAATATGCACTTTTTATATGCCAATATTTTCTTTTAATCAGGCATGTGTTGTGCCATCAATTTACTATTTTCTCTAAAAAAGAAAAATGAAATTATGACAAAAAACATTGGTGGTTAAATATTGATTTTTTTGTCTATCTTGGCCTTTATATGAATAAGTGATTAATTCCTGTTTGTAGCATGATCGATAGGGAGGGGATAGACCGTTAACTTTGCTTCAAATTTGGTTCTAAGTAAATTAAAAAAAAATAAAGATAGATCAATGGTCTAATTACATGCATCATTTTTTAGAAGAAAAAAATGAAGTTTGCTTTTTTTACTCTTTTGGCATTGATTAAATTTATGAACATTTTTGTTAATGACAAATTTTAAGATATCGTTTGATTTATTGCTTCCTGGTCCTATGATTTTAATAGATCGACGCATATCGCTTGACTTTTTATTTGAGCATGACCAACAATGTGTTTAAGTCTAAATCGGACCATGCTGCTTTAAAGATATAGGATGACATATAACGAAAGAAAAGACAAGCTAGTATTGAGAATTTCCAGATTAAGTAATGAAGTACTATTCAGAGCCATATAAAGGTGATCTCAATATAATTGATGGGAGAGGATGCGTCATCTCTGAATATGATAACATCAAATCGTTCGGAATTATATATACAATATATATTTATTTATTTGTAATTATCTCGATAAAACCAGATTTAGAATTTATATTTACCTAAAGGCTAGGAACAGGAATTGTTCAGTCAAGATGTAAAATATGATGACAAATGAAATTGTGGTACATTGTATATCCCATGATTTATTCTCATTTGTTTCACGGAAAGATAAATACAGCATACACAGAGAGAGAGAGAGAGAGAGAGAGAGAGAGAGAGAGAGAGAGAGAGAGAGAGAGAGAGAGAGAGAGAGAGAGAGAGAGAGAGAGAGAGAGAGAGAGAGAGAGAGAGAGAGAGAGAGAGAGAGAGAGAGAGCGAGAGAGAGAGAGAGAGAGAGAGAGAGAGAGAGAGAGATAAGTCAGGTGAATTGACAAATTGAAGATTTTTTCCTGCTCAGCTAACGGCATTTATAGACACCACGACGTCTAAAACAAATCAATGAAATACTTATATTCATATTTCCTTATTAATGAAATTAATTATTATATTTAATTATTGGTATATAATTTAGATCACGGGAGGGGGTGAATTTGCAACCAAAACTGAAAACTGTACGATCCTTCGCCCTTCAAAAATATAAATATATGTCGATCGAGAAAGTTCTTTGCTATCATTTTTACAGTTATCCAACTCCAAACCAGAATTTACATCATCTACGTATGTCTGAGTTTCATTATTGTTCACATCGATGTTATTTATGTCACAGCCAGTGGAAAAACAAGTGAACCCTTTTTTGAACCGACCTTTCTTGTCTCTAGCTCGTTGAAAGTTTCCCTTCATGTTCGATTGCTGACTAGTAACATATTCTCCTTCTTTGACAAAAGATTTCCGAAAAATATAAATGCCAGACTTCATGGTACGAATAAAATATTTCGGGATATGGAAACGAGTTATCTCGCTTATTCTCGTTAATAATCGATAATTTTTAGTGTGATCTTCTTTACACAAAAAAAAAGTTTACCTTTAAATTAAATTTTAACTCTTTACTATACTTTTGGGTATCAAACACACAAAAAAATCTACTCATAAAGATTAAGGTAAAAGATTAAAAATTACCCATATGAACTATATTTATTTTTTTAAGCTATATACTATTTTTGGTCGAGTAAAATTTCATATTTGCAAGATTCAAATTTCTAATAGTTTCCCTAATCTATGTACTGACCTCAATAGTTTCCTTAATCTTTGTATTGACCTTTTATGGTCAAGGAAATCAATATAGTCTGAAAGTGGCAACACTCTTATAGTCCTCTTAAATCTTCTCCAATTGGATCTGGGTTTTTTTATTCTATTTTCATATAGAGCCCTTACATTTTCAAGTTTGAGCCGTCTTTAAGACCCTCAGAGAACAGCTGTTCTAATTTTAAAATACATAAAGGAAGATGCCAAGCAATATGCACTTTTTATATGCCAATATTTTCTTTTAATCAGGCATGTGTTGTGCCATCAATTTACTATTTTCTCTAAAAAAGAAAAATGAAATTATGACAAAAAACATTGGTGGTTAAATATTGATTTTTTTGTCTATCTTGGCCTTTATATGAATAAGTGATTAATTCCTGTTTGTAGCATGATCGATAGGGAGGGGATAGACCGTTAACTTTGCTTCAAATTTGGTTCTAAGTAAATTAAAAAAAAATAAAGATAGATCAATGGTCTAATTACATGCATCATTTTTTAGAAGAAAAAAATGAAGTTTGCTTTTTTTACTCTTTTGGCATTGATTAAATTTATGAACATTTTTGTTAATGACAAATTTTAAGATATCGTTTGATTTATTGCTTCCTGGTCCTATGATTTTAATAGATCGACGCATATCGCTTGACTTTTTATTTGAGCATGACCAACAATGTGTTTAAGTCTAAATCGGACCATGCTGCTTTAAAGATATAGGATGACATATAACGAAAGAAAAGACAAGCTAGTATTGAGAATTTCCAGATTAAGTAATGAAGTACTATTCAGAGCCATATAAAGGTGATCTCAATATAATTGATGGGAGAGGATGCGTCATCTCTGAATATGATAACATCAAATCGTTCGGAATTATATATACAATATATATTTATTTATTTGTAATTATCTCGATAAAACCAGATTTAGAATTTATATTTACCTAAAGGCTAGGAACAGGAATTGTTCAGTCAAGATGTAAAATATGATGACAAATGAAATTGTGGTACATTGTATATCCCATGATTTATTCTCATTTGTTTCACGGAAAGATAAATACAGCATACACAGAGAGAGAGAGAGAGAGAGAGAGAGAGAGAGAGAGATAAGTCAGGTGAATTGACAAATTGAAGATTTTTTCCTGCTCAGCTAACGGCATTTATAGACACCAAGACGTCTAAAACAAATCAATGAAATACTTATATTCATATTTCCTTATTAATGAAATTAATTATTATATTTAATTATTGGTATATAATTTAGATCACGGAGGGGGTGAATTTGTAACAGCAAGTACAGCTGTTTTGTAAAATTGATTCACATAATCTTTTGAGATGAGCTTTGGAAATATAATCCATGATTAAGTACTCTTGAGTTTTTTCTTCGAACTATTGAATCAACTTTATCATTCAATAACTGTAAAACATGGTGTTTAAAAACATTTTTAGAATATGTTTTCAAACGATATTAAAGAAATCAATGTTTGAGAAATTATCATGTAACTATTAAGAACATTCATGCGCAGTGATTAGGCATTTAAAGATACCAGAATTTAATGGAAAAACACAGAGTAGATTGCTAATATTTTACAATTAATTTATAAATACATACATATTTACATAAGTTGTACAAAAGACGCTTTTTTAAAAAAGATATCAATTTGAACATAGCTTAAAAGCGAGCGCAGCTCGCCGGCGCGAAGAAAGCTCTACCGGCAAGGCGTGTGTGAATAGAAAATTCGGACATGTTGCACATTCATTAAACGTCAGGGTTGTTATTTTTTTTTTTGCCTTTTTTTGGCGTCAGTAAATCGGACCAGTAATGCTTTGTTTCAATCGTCCCAGTAGTTCCCTGTAATCATGACAATTTATATAACTTCACACTCTTACAAGAATCAGCAAGACAAAAAAAAATAACAATGTATACGAGATACAGTCGACACAACTATAGGCCTATGACAAAATAATCTTATCTCTAAAGTTCACATCAGTACCCTCTAAATTAAAAAAAATAATCGAGTGACGTCACAAAGGCTTATACATTAATCCGAAAGATTTTTTCATCGTCAGTAAATTTTGACCCACAATTCAAAGTACCAATGGTTTCCAACCTCACATTCTTGCGAGAATTAAATTTAAAACTTTTGAGAAATAGATAAAATGTGTAATTTCAAGAACATCATGCTTTTTTAGTAAATAAAACCGTATGTTTCGGGTAGTTTTTTTTCAAGATAGTTTTTAAAGAGACAGACGACACTTTACTCTAACTAGTTATTGTAAAACTGCTGAAATATAATACCATAATTTTCTCAAAATCTTGCAAAGCTAACAAATGGGAACATTTCATCAGAGATAGGAAACAGTTGTAACTTGCTCTCATTTGAATGAATGCTCACATTTATTTTATTTACTATATCAACGGTAATTTCCAGGAACGTTTTTTCAAAGGGGACGTGGCAGCCTCATTAAAAAATCTTTACAAGTAAAAAAAAAATTCTCAAAATCAGAAAAATTCTAATCCGGGATGAGAAATGGTGAGTGCGTAGTATGTCTTAAGGTCTTTAGCTGCTCAATGGTATCATTTTTTCACCTCAATTTATTTCCTCATATGACCAGCAAATGTTTTTATATGTAAATAGAAAAAATAATTATTTTTTTTAATCGGGGGTGTGAGCAACTCTATGATTTATGATAAGTCAATTTTTTATATGAAAGTTTAGGAAAAATGTCTTCTGCAAGAAAAGAGGGAATAAACTGCATTGAACAATATGTTAAAATCTTTATTATTCGACGACATTGCATCTGAGACAAATTTTGCTGAAATATTTAATAAAAAAAGTATAAATTATGAATAATGAAAATTTACTGAAAAAATAGGTATGTTTCATTCAAATTCATATACGTTACGTTGCTACTTTTAGTTTTATTGATTTGTCATAATTCATTATTTGATCACATGCTGCGCTCGCCCCAACAGTCGCACCGTAAAACATTTTACCTGTCAAAGATAAATAAAATAAATGATAAATAAAGTTTTGGAATTTTATTTTGTGACAGATCCATATCTATAATCCTTTGAAAGAAAATAAATGATTATCTATTCCTTATTAAGTAATAAATAGCTTCTTTACATCAATAGCAACTCATTAGAGAACAACGATGACATTCCAGCTTTGACTGACATGTGAAATGTTTATCATCTGGATTAGTGAACATATTGTTTTTTCCCTTGTTGTCACAACTAATTGTTCTTATTATTAATTAACGGCATTGATGGTCAATGCTTTTCTTGGTCATTTAAGTTTTGAATTCTCTCTCTGGTAGCAAGTTGTATTTCAAAAATTGGATATTGTTGAAGTGACTGCTGAAATGAAAACCGGGCAGCCTGGATGTTGCCATTGATCTCTTGACAGATCCCAAGAATCTCCCACGAAATATCCATGGTATCTTTAGCCACAAAATCCTTTTCGCCGTGCTGTATAAGAGCAGTTATGTTATCTAGAGCCGCTTGTGCTCTCGATGTGTCGTTATGCCTACAGATTAAAAACTCTAGCATATTTGCAAGAATGAATGGTGATATGTAGATCGAAGTTCTGTGGTTCCGTTCACCAGACTCCTGTTCCAGCAGCAATTCAGTAATATAACAAATCTGATTCTCAAGCCGAATATTGTTTGCTATTGCTTGTCTCATTTTTGTAGACCAAGGTTGTCCTCCTACAGCCTCAATATACGCCCAACGTTGTCCGTGTCGTCTATACAAGACATATGGTTGTGACATCTTGACTTTTGATATGTCTATGATAGATAAAGCTTCCTTGTATCTGAATGTTTTGTAATAGAACATTGCAATGTACAGCATGTCCGACACATATCCAAATTTTATTGATAATCTAAGCAAGTGGAGTGCCTTTTTGTCTCTTATATATGTATTTGTGTTGCCATTTTTATCAATGTAATGGTTGTGGCTGTAATCTTTTGTAACATGATGATCATATAACTTGTCAGAGGTGAACAGACCAACTGTTTTATAGTGAGAAGGGCTTTTGCACAGTCCTGTAGGTTGCAGGTTGTTAAAGAATCACTACGTTCTATTTCACGATATAAATTATCACCAAACGTTAACTCAGAGCCCAAATCGCAATTGTAAGAAACTATACATCCAATATAGATTAGGTGTTTAAGAATACAGTCTCTTATAGGTGAAATGTGTAGCAACAGAGATGAACCCTTCTCATACAATTTATAAAGTCTTCTGAACAGATTTCTCTGGTCGTCGCCATATATACGGCTTAAGAACATGTTGTTTTGGGGAATAAAAAAATTAGGACAAACTCCGTTATACACCCATTTTAAAACAATTTTAAAGCAGATCTAGAAACCCGCCAATATATTTTCTGGACACCAGTGAGTAAGCATGTTTTGCTGAATCGCCCAAAAAATGGCTGTTTTCATGTGATATGAACACAGCAGTTTCTCTCCATCGCTTAATCCATCATTTATCACTTTATTTAGGAACAATTTCAGCAAGCCATAAGTTAAAAATTGCGTATGATTCATTGAATAGATAAGTTTGTTTTCTGCCTGAGAAAAAGATATTCTCCATTCGATGTCTTCGTGGTTTCCTAGTTTGTGTCCTATCGCAACAAAGTGACAACCATTTCGGACAATGTCGCTAGAAACATGTTGCGGAGGCCATACATGACATCTTTCGATCCATGATGATGCAGTGGGAGGCCAAAAATCACTGACAAAACAATGGGCATAGTCATGCATTGTTCTTCCGACAAGTCCACTACCACATGGTCCATGTATTGTAGAATTAGGTCTTATTAGAGAACATGTGATCTCTCTGAATTTAGAGCTTGATATATACAAATCTCCTTTTTTCCGTACACAAGCATTTTTAACGTTTTCGAATGTGATATGTAATTGTAAGCACCTAAGTAAAGTAAATCCTGGCGGACTCTCAGAGGTGTTACAGAGAATCAGATTATGTCTGTCGGTGTTGTACAACCCAAATTGTGACATATTCCAGATTACAGGGTGCCTAGGTACTATATACATTTCGTCTATGTCTGATTTATCAAATCGGAATCCTTCCACTTTGCATCTTTTTGCAAGAATTACTCGTATCCAGTTGATTATCCAGGAACTCGCTAATGTCCATCATATCCCTTCTACAGCTAACGTCTTCTGGGGTCCCTATTATGTGACACATCCCATGATAAACTGACGGAGACATTAACTGGAAAGCCAACTGACTGGAAAAATATTTTGAAAATAAGTTTAATATCGGTTTGCGAGTTGTAACTTGTAAAGTTAAAATACAAATTGACTTACGTGTGTGGTGTTGTGCTTGAGCACATTTTCATGCAATAGGTGTGTGATTTCTGAAAATGTAAATAAATTATAATATTACCACGCTGTACATGCACGAAGCTGTAAAGAAGTCAGGAAAGCTTTTGAAAATTATTGATTTTTTTAATTTGTATTTATAAATAATCATAATAAGTACTCCTCAGCAAAATGTATAATGTTTTTTTTTAAATAATCAACAGCCCTTATGTTCTCTCATTTGTTTAATATCGTAAATTCCTACTCAAACAAGAATATAATATTTGCATAAAATCTTTAAAAGCATCCTTCACAAATTCTAAAATATCGGTTTCATATTCTTGACAGTTTTAAACTACATGAAATCAGAATCCTTTCTCACAAATTCGTCTTAAAAAATTGTCTAGTTACTTACCACATAACTGTTAACCATACAAGGCGCTATCTAATAATTGCGTCCTTTCTCTTGGAAACTAGTTTGTTAATTTGCTTCAAAGTCCGGATGTTTTGTCTTTTCCTGAAATTCTCAAGTTTGATAAGATTTCACAGCTGTGAAGCGGGTAAGGAGGTTCAGTGGTCAACAATAAGATTTTTCAATTTATTTTTAGATATATTTTTAGCTTTAAATTGTCATACAGTAAAGAAAAACTTTAAACTATTTAGCTTAAAATAGAACTTCTTTTTTCACATGGATAATGAATAAAAACAGTCTAAAATAGCCATCATATCATTAAACCCTCTTTACAACAAAATATGGTTTTTCCAATTTTGCAGAAAGTTTTTCAAGTAGAAAAAAAACCAGAGTTTAAATGTGTGGTAGTCATACACTGACATTTTTTTTCTCAAATGAAAATTCAGTCGAGGAATAATCTCGATAAATAATCATTCAACCGCTGCATTGTATAATGCAATTTACTAACTATTTTAAACTATTGGTGTTAATATGTCATGTATATGGCAACTTCCACTTATATTGTAATTGGAAATTATCAGTTTTATTTTAATGTATTTTGTTACATAATAACAGTGTTTATCTATTTGTTGAACTTGTACACCGAGAGTTGACATAACATTGAAAACAATGTCAAAATTGATTTCTACTATTATTTTGGCGAATTTTTATTTTGCATTGAATTATCTTCTTTTTTTAAATTCATGTGGAATTTTCAATTTTAGCAATTTGCATGGACTTTTTAAGGATCGTTAACAACATATATCATCTAACCAATCAAAAAATGTACAGTAGATGTTTTCTGATTGGTGTGTATTTTGAAGTATATATAATTCCTGAAAAATTCCTGAAAAATATGATGTTTTTTACAATGAGGTTCCACTTAAATTGTGAATAACATTTAACTCTAAACTATAATTTGGACTCATGCAAATTTTATTTTCGAGATGACTGGGTTTTCGAAAAACATCCAATCAAATCAATCAGTCATTTTCAATTTAGTTAAATGAAATCTTTTATGTATTTCCATACAGAGTTTTTCAGATTTTAGAAGGCTGGGCTGTATCTAACTATCTATGTTTATAAAGTAAGATGTCAAGCACTATGCACAATTTATATCTCAATATCTTCCTCTTGATCAGAAGTGTTTTTATATATTGTAAAGCGTTAAGTGATTCCATAAAAAGAAAAGAAAAGAATTATTCCTTTTAGGGTTTAAATCTTTATGTTTGTTCTATAGTTTAGGAAGATAAAAACCCAATATTTGCTTGAATTTGCTTTGGTGTTTTTAAACAGAAAAAACAGAAATAAAACAAATAGAATTTCTAATGGAAGTTTCCTACGTGTATTTATTGAGCACTTAGTGCTAATTTGAAACTGAACATGGTGCATCAAGAAAAAAGTATTGTTTATTTTGCTACAAATTAAAATCGGTCCTAGTTTTAAACGGTCTTGTGTCCTTTTCATTCCATGCAGAATGATAGTGCCTGAGTAGATAAGATTGCACAAGGCTACACAAGTAATATAGAGTTGGTATAGCGATTGCACTCGAATCGGACTCACCTAAACAGAATCGTCCTACGTTTTGCACGACGCTTTAAAAGTATTGCCTTCCGGCAACCCAGACTTTAAAAGTTTAGGTATTATGCATTTCGAACTTGACAAACACTATTTATTAACTATATTTTATTATAAAAGACTGCATACGCTTTTTAAGTACGGTTTTGTTTTTGATTAAATGACGGCAAGATTTGTACTTTTATAATTTTATAATTTTATTTCCTTTTTTTAAATTTTACAATATATCAAATCAACACGTACATACAATCACATGTTAAACTAATAAACATTGTAAAAAAAAGACGGTTTGGTACTTGATAAAAACTACCTGGCTCCCCACTAAAAAATCAAGAAGAAAAGGGGAAAAAAGCAAATCAATTTATTGGAATTTATCACATAACCAACCTGTATGTATATTTTGTTTTTAAATAAATGAGTGTTTAATTATCCTTATTAAGTTATAAATCTTCACAAAATAGTAAACATTGCTATTACAACAAAAACATGTGAAGAGTTTATATATAAGACCTATATCTTTATTCCTTTTAAAGTGAATTAGAGATTAATTATTCCTTCGGCCAGTCTGACTTAGCTAAACCACCCCGGCCGTGCTACCGAAAAATCTCGTGTCGCTTTAGTGCACACAGCCCTTGACATAGATAGCTCCAGGTAATTATATAACTTTAAAAACACTTGGAAGGATACTTTTACTGCTGTGGTCAATTGTTTAAATATAAATATATAGTTTTACGTCAAAGATCTTAAATTTATGATACAGTCAAAACTGCAGAAGCGGCCACCTCTATTAAGCAGTCACCTTTCCTATGCGGTCATTTTATTTTCTCCCGATGAAAAACCTTATATAATTGCCCTCTAAAGAGAGGTCATCCGTCTAACGCGGTCAGCGGTTATCGTATTTTGATCCAAAAGTGTACAGTCGACATGCATTAGGCGGCCATTTTGGCCGGTCACATGATTTACACCAGGGGATTTTAAACATAGCTTCCGAATGTCGGGTTATTAGTGTAAAGAATAATTATACGCTTGAGTCGAGAGAAACTAAATTAATCGATGTATTTATATTACATAATTGGCAGATCAGATATGAATGGAAATCAAGTGAATTGTTTAAGTAT
Source organism: Magallana gigas (assembly GCF_963853765.1). Taxonomy (NCBI): domain Eukaryota; kingdom Metazoa; phylum Mollusca; class Bivalvia; order Ostreida; family Ostreidae; genus Magallana; species Magallana gigas. Next base: position 30,128,496 of record NC_088862.1, read on the forward strand.
GTATTAACACTGTATGTTTTATAACATGTATGAAATAGGTGTCAAAAATGTCCGCGGCAAGGCAAGAGAAAATTGCTTAATTTAATAATGATTTTGAGTTCAGAAACTGTCGGCTAAAAACTTAATTGTTGATTTGTATTAAAAGTGTTTGTTTTTTATATATACGGTACTCATGAAAACAGTTGGTGTTATAATTGTGAAAATGTCAGCAACAAGGTTTTACCACTTAATGACTTTTTTCAATAATTTAAATAAATATATAAAAATTACATGCAAAATGCATTGCTATGTAATTGTACTTATTTGTAAATATAATAGATACTATAAAAACATTCAATCATATACATTATCTATCATTTGATTCATTATTGTTTTATTGTGATAATTGTTCTAATAAGGTATTTGATGTTGGCAAATTCACTAGTCTCTATTCAAAATTTACCTCTGTTTTTCTTATTTCTTTCAAACACCTTGGAACATAATTCACTTGACTTAACAGAATAGCGACATATTTGTCTCCCAAAAATAGAAGCACCCCTCACCTCTCCCAGCAGAATATTTAACATCTGACTTTTCAAAATGGGAGATCGTACAATTCTTACCCCTCTGAAATAGTAAAAAAACCCAGAAGAAATAATGTCTTTGTGACTTTCACTCCATCTTTTTATTTATGTCTATGAATTCATATTTTTTTGTTTCATTGTAGAAAAAGTGTTTTTCTTCTCTCTAAAGATCTGCAGAATTTCAGTATTTTTACTTAGAAATCATTTAGTGATACAAATAGACACGTCAATGAGGAGAGTGCAAACATACATACATGTACATGAAAAACAAATTAGTAAGATAAATATGTGATATGATAGAAATAATTGTAAAACATAGGTCGATCTTCGTGCCGCACTAAAGTGGCAAAAAGGATTTTTGATCCAGTGAGAGCTCTGCCCCCTCCCAAACCCATTCCAACCCTGCCGACTTTTTCTTGCAACCACAATTCCCTGAATTTTACATTTAGAAAATTAAATTTGGGACATTAACACACCCCTTTTCCACACACACTTTTTAGATGAAGTCCCAAAAAAATATTGGCATATTAAAAACTAAATTGTATTAAAATAAAAAGTAGTTAAAGTTTCTTTACAAACCCTATATGTACATGTGCTTCCCTCACAGTGAAGATTTTTAAGATTTTAGAATCTTTCCTTTTATTTGCTTGTCAAGATTTCCGATAAATTATGCCCATCCTTTAAAAAAACGTGCCTGCATGGCAAAACATTATACGAAGAGTTATCCCTCCCACTGAGCACCTCTCGTATAGCACACCATCGGGTGGGGAAGGCGTCCTCGTTTATTTACAGTTTGTGTTCATTTCAATATTTTAATTTTTCACTGCACTTTATGTAAACTAATTTATGTCTTAGCAGTAAAGATGTTAGTATGATTACAGAGAATCGGAATGTTTATGAAACATAAAAACACTGTTGTCCATGAATCAGCGCAGTGACTTTTGTGTTCACACACTATGATAAAGGCTTAGTTTGTATCTTGTCATCAGTTGTACATAAACGTTTTATTCGCTTTGGTTTTCTGGTCGAAATAATTAAATACGCATACATGTACATTAATAATGTGTTTTAAGCTATCATCAACTAGAGAATACCATGTGTAAGCGCGGGATTTAACACTTAAATCATTTTAAGATTTATGTATACATTTCTTCACGTATATGGCATCTATTCTTATTGTTACAGCTGTATGACGTTAAAAAAACTCTGCAAACTTTTTTCCATTTTTCCCAAAGCTGGGAGTGGCTGAACTGTGCGTTGTTTCTCTTTTCTAAATGTTTTTTTTTTTAGGTCTTCAAGTTAAAATTCACTACAACTACTATCACTGTCCCAAAACAATTTCCGATTAATGACTGTAACCTTACCCGTCCCGATTCACATTCCTTGTTTAATGCATACATGTACATCATCTATTCATACATTTGTTAACACGATTTCTTTATGTTTCTCAAATTAATGTATATGGTTTACTACCAATCTGCAGTGGTATAAACAAATATTGCATTTTAAAAACGCTAGATGACCCCCCCCACCATCACCACCACTACCCTTTCTCCTTACACTCGTCTGGGTCTGATAGGTATTGATAAGAGGTCATCTTCACATGATCTCTACATTTGCATACAATCCATTAAAACCAAACCGTAATTTATTATATACTTGCCTTTATCTGTTTTATGAGAGGGGTAACTCTTTAATACTCTGCAGTTGGAGGTTACAAAGAAAACAGGCATGAATTAATTTGTATATCAACTTCTGAAGCGTTCCAATTCATTATCAAAAGCTCTGATTGGTCAGAAGTTATGGTCGTGTAAAGATGACCTCCTATCAATACCTGTCAGATCCTAACACGGTAAGGAGATAGAGTGGTTTTATTAAGGCTGATTGACAATCCTATCTTGGCTTGCAGCTGTAACGGAAGTTATCCTCGTTGCTTGCAACGAGCTCGGCTCTAGTTAACTTTAATATTTTTCCATCTCGTTAGTATAATTTAGATTTATCATTTCATCTTAGTTAACAGTAAACTTTATATTAAATAAATCAAACGTTGTTTCTTTCCAATTTAATCTTGGATGGTGAAAAACATTGTTTATATAAAGTTTAATAAAACAACTTTGTTTTGTTTAAAATTTGTTTTTGCGATTGTATAATTTGACTATTTTCAATTTTCAGCTTTGATTATTTGTTAATTGACAAAATTGCATGATTCTAGATAACAAAAATATCTTCTTGGTTTTTCTTCTACTTCAAACTATTGCGCTCTTGATCTTTTATGGTTAACGTTTTCTTTAAGTTTATGTGCTCGTAAGTTTTCAAATTCTTCCTGCTAATAAATCAGCATTAGTTTGTTCGACTCGTCTTTTTATCTTATCTTCAAATGTTAATAGAACTAGACTTTGACCCGTGCGTGCACGGGTTGATATTGCATATGATATCGGACATTTACGAAATAGATACATCAACACACCGCATTGTTGACATTTAAATAAGCAAGCTTTAAGCATTCAATAATGCTTTTAATTTCATTACACTGACTCTGCTTAAACTAGTTAGAATAACCCAACTATGTCTCGCCACAGTTAAAATGCCTCCCATATACCCGTAATGTAGCAAACAATATCAGAATCGCTCCGAAACGATTTTAGAGAAAATTAATGAAGCTACATTGCATTGAAAATAATAGTTAAATTATTCATAACAAACCATTTTGAGGCTGTTAATATCTTTCATCTAAAATTTAATTCATATTAATGAAAAATTCAACACTTTTTCACCAACGTTTTTTACTCACTTCGAAATTACACACCATGTTGACGTTTGAAACTCTCGGGATTTTTCATTTTAGAATTATCTCCCGTATTTCCTATAATGAACAGAATATATGACAACATTTCAATGAAAATTTACATGTATTTGAGTTTATCCATGCAAATGTGATATTGTGGAAACATAAACTAAAGTGCCTCCCGTGATTAAACGTGAAGGTAATGTGCATGCGCAAGATTGTAAAATCCAAAAAATGATTTCCGGATTTTTAGAGGCATTTTCGTTGATTATTAATTAGCGAAGCTTGATTGAGAAAAAATAAAAACAAATTGGTAATCTTCAAGTACCAATGCTGTTTAAAATATATAAAACAAAAGACAGTACTCTTCCGATTTCTCGGTATTTAAAGACCAAAAATTCGAGTCTATTATTTTAATATACTAGTATAGATTGTAGAAGTGTATATTTGTTAGTGTCAATATCCTTAGGTTTCCGAAAAGGGGCATGCGAAAAAAAAGTAAATGTTCGAGTCATTAGCAATAGTTTCAACAGTTTCTGTCTGAATGGTGTTTATAATTGAAACAATGTACACTATTGATTGAAGCGGTCTACACAGAGAAATATACATGGCTTCAACCTGTTTACTCTGAAACAATTCGGATTTAAATTCATAGAGAGCATTTAAACTCTGGAATTAATATCCTCTTTCGAACGCAAAAATGAATTTATCTAAAAATTCATGCACGTGCACTTAATATTATACGCATTGTTGTTACGGTATGACATCGTCTGATTAAACATTATTATATGCTCTTTTGTAAATCTTTTTTTTTCCAATGAATATTTTGTGTGTTACAGTGTGTTTACATACAACTTGATACAGAAATAAAGACGATGCATTATAAATGATTTGTTTAAAAAAGATTTGTACTGGATTTGTAAAGACAACAACCAAAAGCTACAGACTGTAAAATGAAAAATTACAAAACACACGAAAATAGTTTGATCATGCAGTTCATGCAAAAGTCCTTATTTACAACAAAATGGTGTTTGCCCTTTGGTTTCATGGCCGTCAATAAATGATCATAACGTGGCGCACAATACTCTTCATCTTCAATTGTTAACATCTTTGTTAGGAAATTATGATTAAAGTACAGTTAATGGGAATGGTGTTATGGAACTCGGTCAAAAACGTGATGAATGTCGAGTTTTGTATGTAGATGAAAAAAATCTAACATTTTCCGTGCACTCCAAATCAAGTCTCTTCTTTGACATTCATATTGCTATATTTCTCGTTTAGTTTTATCCGAACAAAAAAAAGTTATTGGGTTTTTTTTCATTATATTTAACGGTAACAACAACATTGCTTTATGCAGTATGCCCATTGTGCAGTATTTATTGAGAAAATAAATATCTTATTTATTTGGTATTAAAACAAATTAAAACAAACAGGCTATCGACATCAACTGACGCCCTACCAAAAATGCATAAATGAAGTCTTTGTCAAGTCTAGTTTATTTATGTATAACGTCACACTGTAACTGTAGGTTTATTAGCAGTAAATGGCATAGCTAAATCCAATAAACTGCCGTGTAAAAAGTGTATGACTTAGTAACAATGTAACCTGATAAAGAAAACCGCTTGATTAAATGTCCGTTTTATATTTTTTTGTTTCATTCGTTCATTCATAATCATATATCCAGAACCATAATCTTTTTTTTAATCTTGATAATAGAAAGTGAGAAAATAGTAAAAAAAAAAAAACGAAGAGGTTATCCACTGGGAGGTAAAAACTGTGTAATGCACAAGTTTTTCTTCTCCTAAAACAGCTTTAAGATATCAAATTTAAGAAAACTGTATGATGCTGTAGGTAACTTGTAAACGTTATGCGTTTGAGATACAGTCGATGAATTGGGGTCATTTGTTTATAAGTTTTTACACCGCCAAAGACCGTTTCATGAGGACAACCATCGGAATGATTTTTAAACGTGTACAGCAGAGATCATTCTGAGGAATTTTATTGGTTGCATGAAAACATCGAATTGCTGTAATTGTAAAATGCCAATAACGAATACTATAAATCTTGCTTGTAATTTACATGCGCGTATTATGCTTGTATCCTTTTTGTTTGAATACTGAAGAGATATAGTAGTAGCCATTCTCTGGATTTAATACAATACATAAATCTGTTGACTCTGTTAAGAACGATCCAAACACCTGTTTTCAAATTCAAATTTGCCTTTCGTTCATACACAGCTACATAACAAGCTTATTTTTCATTAATAGGGACATAATCACGTATTTCAATAAGAGTGGAACAATGAACACCATTCATCCTTCTGCTCTAATGATCAACCATTAGGACGGATGTTGGCTGATGAAAAACTTAACTGTTAAGTCATGTTTAGCTTTCATTTCAATAAGGACATTTTGTTTACATCATAGTCTTAACGAGCACCCTCAGTGTTTCCGCAATAAAAGGAAATAATTAATGAAGTGTATAGGAAATGTTTTGATTTCAAGAAGCGATAAACTATTATGAAATTAATTGCACGTGTTCAGGTTGTTTATGGTGCAATTTTAATGTGTCAATTTGCCTTGCAATTTTCAATCCTCACTCTTATTTTCTGCAAAACCATTTAACAAGTCTATCGATATTTCGTCACCAAATAAATTTAGTTAAAATGGTTCACTTATCTTGCGAAAAATTTCTTAAATTGTCTAAACACCTATATATTAGGACACAACTGTTTTTTTTTTTAAAAAATCAACTTATGTACTTACATACATGTTCGATGAGGGTACATGTTCAATTTCTGTAATTGAATGTACTTGCTAACGTTACAATACGACGTGTGTTCAAAACGTATTAATCTGCATGCCGTTACGTTTAAGTTTTGAAACGATTAACGTCGTTTTACTAAAAAAAAAAATGGGCATTTCTCTCTGATTTTAGCTGTAGAAAATTAAATTATAAGAAATAAATTTAATTTCTACCTATGTTATACGAGTATAACATAACTTCGTACAGTTTACGCTTTTTTATACACTGCTTCGCGGTTTATAGAGCGTAAACTGCCCCAAGTTATGTTTAATCATATAACATAGTTAGAAATTAAATTCGTTCCTTAAATGTTAATGTGATATGATGGTCTTTCTTTTCTTTCTTTCTTTCTTTATTTATTTCTTTCTTTCTTTCTTTCTTTTCTTTCTTTCTTTCTTTCTCTTATTCTTTCTTTCTCTCTCTCCCTCTCTTTTTTAAACACCAAAGCTTGCTACTTATGAATTAGTCTGACACTTCCCCGTTCCAAACACATTTAGTTTTCATATCATATTAGCAAGTTTCTATATGTTTACTAGTCATGCGTAACACCTTAGGACTTAATCTCACAGAATAAAACACATCAGATTTATTTTTTCTGTGAAAGGTTTAAAGTGTTCCGGATGATTTGTTTATATGTTTCTTTCTCTTAAAGACCAGATGTGTTCCGGATGCATCGCCAGTCTTCAATAGAATAGACTGCTCTCAAAGAACAGTATACATACATTCTTAAATCCCAGTGACAGCTGTAGAGATTTAAAAGTGCTACAAGTAAATGCTCTATCATTTTTATCATTTTCATTTCATATTCTGAGTGTTTATGCAACCTCTCTCATAGCACGTAAACATTACAAGGCATCGCGGTTGTAAATTATCTAAGGCTTCTAAATTTTATCCAATGTTTCTTTTAAGCTCTTTTGAAAAGGTGATCCTAAATAAAATGTTGATTCCTGGTAAAGACTACACCTAGTACTATTTAATAAAGGTATTTCATTAAAACTATATAACTCGACTTTTTTTAGTGTCGTTAATAAGCTCGCAAGTCCATACAGTCTTTCTTTTACACACTTTGCTTAATTTAGTGGTTAATGGCACACAACACATCCTCGCTCTAGATGATCAACCAAAACTGAAAACTGTACGATCCTTCGCCCTTCAAAAATATCAATATATGTCGATCGAGAAAGTTCTTTGCTATCATTTTTACAGTGATCCAACTCCAAACCAGAATTTACATAATCTACGTATGTCTGAGTTTCATTATTGTTCACATCGATGTTATTTATGTCACAGGCAGTGGAAAAACAAGTGAACCCTTTTTTGAACCGACCTATCTTGTCTCTAGCTCGTTGAAAGTTTCCCTTCATGTTCGATTGCTAAATAGTATCATATTCTCCTTCTTTGACAAAAGATTTCCAAAAAATATAAATGCCAGACTTCATGGTTCGAATAAAACATTTCGGGATATGGGAACGAGTTATCTTGCTTATTCTCGTTAATAATCGATAATTTTTAGTGTGATATTCTTTACACAAAAATATAAAAAAAAACGTTTACCTTTAAATTAAATTTTAACTCTTTACTATACTTTTGGGTATCAAACATACAAAAAAATCTACTCATAAAGATTAAGGTAAAAGATTAAAAAATACTTATATGATCTATATTTATTTTTTTAAGCTATATACTATTTTTGGTCGAGTAAAATTTCATATTTGCAAGATTCAAATTTCTAATAGTTTCCTTAATCTTTGTACTGACCTCAATAGTTTCCTTAATCTTTGTATTGACCTCTTTTAGTCAAGGAAATCATTATAGTCTTAAAGTGGCAACACTCTTATAGTCCTCTTAAATCTACTCCAATTGGATCTGGGGTTTTTATTCTATTTTCATATAGAGCCCTTACATTTTCAAGTTTGAGCCGTCTTTAAGACCCTCAGAGAACAGCTGTTCTAATTTTAAAATACATGAAGGAAGATGCCAAGCAATATGCACTTTTTATATGCCAATATTTTCTTTTAATCAGGCATGTGTTGTGCCATCAATTTACTATTTTCTCTAAAAAAGAAAAATGAAATTATGACAAAAAACATTGGTGGTCAAATATTGATTTCTTTTCGTCTATATTGACCTTTATATGAATGATTGATTAATTTCTGTTTATAGCATGATCGATACTAAGGGGATAGACCGTTAAGTTTGCTTCAAAAAAGATGAATCAACGGTCTTAATTACATGCATCATTTTTTGAAGAAAAAATTGAAGTTTGCTTTTTTTACTCTTTTGGCATTGATTAAATTTATGAAAATTTTTGATAATGACAAATTTTAAAATTTCGTTTGATGTATTGTTTCCTGGTCCTATGATTTAATAGCTCGACTCATATCGCTTGACTTTTTATTTGAGCATGACCAACAATGTGTTTAAGTCTAAATCGGACCATGCTGCTTTAAAAATACAGGATGACATATAACGAAAGAAAAGACGAGTTAGTATTGAGAATTTCAGATTAAGTAATGAAGTACTCCTGAAGGGCCATAGAAAGGTGACCTCTGCACAATTGATAGGAGAGGAGGAATCATCTTTGAATATGATAACATATAACCGTTAGGAATTCTCTATACAATTTATAATTATTTTCATTATCTAGATTGAGCTAGTTTTAGAATTCAGATTACCTAATTAAGGCCAGCAACAGGAATTTTTCAGTCAAGTTGTAAAATATGAAGACATATCGAATTGTGTTACATTATATTCCCAATGATTTATTATCATTTCCTGCATAGAAAGATAAATACAGAACCGCACACACACGCAGAGAGAGAGAGAGAGAGAGAGAGAGAGAGAGAGAGAGAGAGAGAGAGAGAGAGAGAGAGAGAGAGAGAGAGAGAGAAAGACAGACAGACAGACAGAGAGAGACAGAGACATAGAGAGAGAGAGAGAGACAGAGAAAGAGACAGACAGACAGACAGACAGAGACAGACACACAGAGAGAGAAGAACGAAAGAAAGAAAGAGAAAAAGATAGAGAGAAAAGATAGAGATTCAATAATTCAGGTGTTCAGACAAAATGATGATTTTCTCTGCTCTGCTAACGGCATTAATTGACACTACGACGTCTAAAACAAATCATGCAATGCTTATATTCATATTCCCTTATTCGTGAAATTATTTATCTTATTTAATTATTGGTATATGTTTTGGATCACGGAGGGGCTGAATTCGTAACAGCAAGAACAGCTGTTTTGTAAAATTGATTCACATAGACTTTTGAGATGAGCTTTGAAAATATAATCCATGAATAAGTACTTGATTTTTTTGTTTGAACTATAGAATCAACTTTATTATTTGATAACTGTTATACATGTTGTTTAAAAACATTTGTAGAATATATTTTCAAACGATGTTTGGTACCTTACATGTAACTATCATGAAAATGCATACGCAGTGGGTATGCTGTTGCATGTAAAGGCATTCAAAGATACCAGAATCTAATGGAAAACACACAGTAGAATATGAATACTTTACAATTTAACAAATCAACACAAACATATTAACATAAGTTGTACAAAAGCCGCTATTTGTTGATTCTTTTTTTAAAGATATCAATTTTAACATGGTTTGATACTTGTTCAGATGAATAGAAAAAATGATTAATAAATTTTTGGAATTTCGTTGTGTAACTCATTCATGTCAATAATCATTTAAAAGAAAATAAATGATTAATTATTTCTTATTAATTAATAAAAAGCATCTTTACAGCAAAAGCAACTCATTAGACAAAAAAAAAATGACATTCCAGCTTTGACTGACATGTGAAGTGTTTATCATCTGGATTAGTTAACATACTGTTCTTTTCCCTTTGTATCACAACTAATTATTGTTCTTATTACCGATTAACGTGATTGATAGTTAATGCACTGCTTGATCATTTAAGCTTTGAATTCTCTCTCTCGTAGCAAGTTGTATTTCAGCAAATTGATATTGTTTAAGTGACTGCTGAAATGAAAACCGGGCAGCCTGGATGTTGCCCTTGATCTCTTGACAGATCCCAAGAATCTCCCACGAAATATCCATAATATCTTCATCCACAAAACCATGCTGTATAAGAGCAGTTATATTATCTAGAGCCGCTTGTGCTCTTGGTGTGTCGCTATGTTTACAGATTAAAAACTCTAGCATATTTGCAAGAATGAATGGTGGTATGAGGATCCAAGCTCTGTGGCTCCGTTTAGAAGACTCCTGTTCCAGCATCAATTCAGTAATATAAAAAATCGCATTGTCAAGCCGTAGATAGTTTGTTATTGCTTGTGTCATTTTTGTACTCAAAGGTTGTCCTCCTACAGCCTCAATATACGCCCAACGTTGTCCGTGTCGTCTATAAAAGACACATGGTTGTGACATCTTGACTTTTGATATATCTATGATAGATAAAGCTTCCTGGTATCTGAATGTTTTGTAATAGAACATTGCAATGTACAGCATGTCCGACACATATCCAAATTTCATTGATAATCCAAGCAAGTTGAGTGCGTTTCTGTCTTTGATATATGTATTTTTGTTGTCATTTTTATCAATGTATTTGTCATGTAGTACAAACGCAGTACTTTGAAGGACTGTGGCTGTAAGCTTTTGTAACAGGATGGTCGTATAACTTGTCAGAGGTGAACAGATCAACTGTTCTATTTTAAGGAGGACTTTTGCACAGTCCTGTAGATTGGTGGTTTTTACAGAATCACAATCTTCTATTTCTGCCAAAAAAGTAAGATCAAAACAAAGCTCACTGCCCATAGTGTATTCGTAAGAAACTATACATCCAAGATAGATTAGGCTGTTAATGATATAGTCTCTGATAGGTGAAATGTGTAACAACAGGGATATACCCTTTTCATACAATTTATTGAGTTTTTTAAATAGATTTTTCTGATCTTCGCCATATATACGGCTTAAGAACATATTGTTCTGGGGAATAAAAAAATTAGGACAAACCCCTTCATACACCCATTTAAGAACAAGTTTAAAGCAGATCCAGAAACCTGCCATTATATTTCCTGGACACCACTGAGGTAGCATGTTTTGTTGTATGGCCCAAAAAATGGCTGTTTTCATGTGATATGAACACAGCATTTTCTCTTCATCACTTAATCCAGCATTAATTACATCATTCAGGAACAACTTCAGCAAGCCATAAATTAAAAATTGCGTATGATTCATAGAGTACACAAGTTTGTTTTCTGCCTGGGAGAAAGATATTCTCCATTCGATGTCTTCGTTGTTTCCTAGTTTGTGTCCTATCGCAACAAAGTGACAACCATTTCGGAAAATGTCGCTAGAAATATGCTGCGGAGGCCATGCATGACATCTTTCTATCCATGATGATGCAGTGGGAGGCCAAAAATCACTGACAAAACAATGGGCATAGTCATACATTGTTCTTCCGACAAGTCCACTACCACATGGTCCATGTATTGTAGAATTAGGTCTTATTAGAGAACATGTGATCTCTCTGAATTTAGAGCTTGATATATACAAATCTCCTTTTCTCCGTACACAAGCATTTATAACGTTTTCGAATGTGTTTTCTAATTGTAAGCACCTAAGTAAAGTAAATCCTGGTGGACTCTCGGAAGAGTTACAGAGAATCAGTTTATGTCTGTCGGTGTTGTACAACCCAAATTGTGACATATTCCAGATTACAGGGTGCCTAGGTACTATATACATTTCGTCTATGTCTGATTTATCAAATCGGAATCCTTCTCTGTGGCTACCACATTGCATCTTTTTGATGCTCGTACGTTGATTATCCAGGAACTCGCTAATGTCCACCATATCCCTTCTATAGCTAACTTCTTCTGGGGTCCCTATTATGCGACACATCACATGATAAACTGATGGAGACATTAACTGGAAAGCCAACTGACTGGAAAAATATTTTGAAAATAAGTTTAATATCGGTTTGCGAGTTGTAACTTGTAAAGTTAAAATACAAATTGACTTACGTGTGTGGTGTTGTGCTTGAGCACATTTTCATGCAATAGGTGTGTGATTTCTGAAAATGTAAATAAATTATAATATTACCACGCTGTACATGCACGAAGCTGTAAAGAAGTCAGGAAAGCTTTTGAAAATTATTGATTTTTTAATTTGTATTTATAAATAATCATAATAAGTACTCCTTAGCAAAATGTTTAATTTTTTTAAAATAATCAACAGCCCATGTGTTTCTCTCATTTGTTTAATATCGTAAATTCCGTCTCAAACAAGAATTTAATATTTGCATAAAATCTTTAAAAGCATCCTTCACAAATTCTAAAATATCGGTTTCATATTCTTGACAGTTTTAAACTACATGAAATCAGAATCCTTTCTCACAAATTCGTCTTAAAAAATTGTCTAGTTACTTACCACATAACTGTTAACCATACAAGGCGCTATCTAATAATTGCGTCCTCTCTCTTGGAAACTAGTTTGTTAATTTGCTTCAAAGTCCGGATGTTATGTCTTTTCCTGAAATTCTTGAGTTTGATAAGATTTCACAGCTGTGAAGCGGGTAAGGAGAATCAGTGGTCAACAATAAGATTTTTCAATTTATTTTTAGATATATTTTTAGCTTTAAATTGTCATACAGTAAAGAAAAACTTTAAACTATTTAGCTTAAAATAGAACTTCGTTTTTTACATGGATAATGAATAAAAACAGTCTAAATTAGCCATCATATCATAAAACCCTTTTTACAACAAAATATGGTTTTTCCAATTTTGCAGAAAGTTTTTCAAGTAGAAAAAAAACCCAGAGTTTAAATGTGTGGTAATCATACACTGACATTTTTTTTCTCAAATGAAAATTCAGTCTAGGAATAATCTAGATATATAATCATTCAACCGCTGCATTGTATAATGCAATTGACTAACTATTTTAAACTATTGGTGTTAATATGTCATGTTTATGGCAACTTCCGCTTATATTGTAATTGGAAATTATCAGTTTTATTTTAATGTATATTGTTACATAATAACAGTGTTTATCTATTTGTTGACCTTGTACACCGAGAGTTGACATAACATTGAAAACAATGTCAAAATTGATTTCTACTATTATTTTGGCGAATTTATATTTTGCATTGAATTATCTTCTTTTTTTAAATTGATGTGGAATTTTCAATTTTGGCAATTTGCATGGACTTTTTAAGGATCGTTAACAACATATATCATCTAACCAATCAAAAAATGTACAGTAGATGTTTTTTGATTGGTGTGTATTTTGAAGTATATATAATTCCTGAAAATGTTACTAAATAAAAAAAAATCAAAATATGATGTTTTTTACAACGAGGTTCCACTTAAATTGTGAATAACATTTAACTCTAAACTATAATTTGGAGTGGGACTCATGCAAATTTAATTTTTAAGATGACTGGGTTTTCGAAAAACAACCAATCAAATCAATCAGTCCATTTCAATTTAGTTAAATGAAATATTTTAAGTATTTTTGTACAGAACTCTTCAGATTTTAGAAGGCTGAGCTGTATCTAACTATCTATGTATATAAAGTAAGATGTCAAGCACTATGCACTATTTATATCTCAATATCTTCCTCTTGATCAGAAGTGTTTTTATATATTGTAAAGCGTTAAGTGGTTCCATAAAAAGAAAAGAAAAGAATTATTCTTTTTAGGGTTTAAATCTTTATGTTTGTTCTATAGTTTAGGAAGATAAAAACCCAATATTTGCTTGAATTTGCTTTGGGGTTTTTTAAACAGTAAAAACAGAAATAAAACAAAAAGAATTTCTAATGGAAGTTTCCTACGTGAATTTATTGAGCACTTAATGCTCATTTGAAACTGAACATGGTGCATCAAGAAAAAAGTATTGTTTATTTTGCTACAAATTAAAATCGGTCCTAGTTTTAAACGGTCTTATGTCCTTTTCATTCCATGCAGAATGATAGTGCCTGAGTAGATAAGATTGCACAAGGCTACACAAGTAATATAGAGTTGGTATAGCGACCGCACTCAAATCGGGCTCACCGAAACAGAATCGTCCTACGTTTTGCACGACGCTTTAAAAGTATTGCCTTCCGGCAACCCATACTTTAAAAGTTTAGGTATTATGCATTTCGAACTTGACAAACACTATTTATTAACTATATTTTATTATAAAAGACTGCATACGCTTTTTAAGTACGGTTTTGTTTTTGATTAAATGACGGCAAGATTTGTACTTTTATAATTTTATTTCCTTTTTTTAAATTTTACAATATATCAAATCAACACGTACATACAATCACATGTTAAACTAATAAACATTGTAAAAAAAGACGGTTTAGTACTTGATTAAAACTACCTGGCTCCCCACTAAAAAATCAAGAAGAAAAGGGGAAAAAAGCAAATAAATTTATTGGAATTTATCACATAACCAACCTGTATGTATATTTTGTTTTTAAATAAATGAGTGTTTAATTATCCTTATTAAGTTATAAATCTTCACAAAAATAGTAAACATTGCTATTACAACAAAAACATGTGAAGAGTTTATATATAAGACCTATATCTTTATTCCTTTTAAAGTGAATTAGAGATTAATTATTCCTTCGGCCAGTCTGACTTAGCTAAACCACCCCGGCCGTGCTACCGAAAAATCTCGTGTCGCTTTAGTGCACACAGCCCTTGACATAGATAGCTCCAGGTAATTATATAACTTTAAAAACACTTGGAAGGGTACTTTTACTGCTGTGGTCTATTGTTTAAATATAAATATATAGTTTTACGTCAAAGATCTTAAATTTATAATACAGTCAAAACTGCAGAAGCGGCCACCTCTATTAAGCAGTCACCTTTCCTATGCGGTCTTTTTATTTTCTCCCGATGAAAAACCTTATATAATTGCCCTCTAAAGAGAGGTCATCCGTCTAACGCGGTCAGCGGTTATCGTAGTTTGATCCAAAAATGTACAGTCGACATGCATTAGGCGGCCATTTTGGCCGGTCACATGATTTACACCAGGGGATTTTAAACATAGCTTCCGAATGTCGGGTTATTAGTGTAAACAATAATTATACGCTTGAGTCGAGAGAAACTAAATTAATCGATGTATTTATATTACATAATTGGCAGATCAGATATGAATGGAAATCAAGTGAATTGTTTCAGTATTTATTAACACTGTATGTTTTATAACATGTATGAAATAGATGTCAAAATGTCCGCGGCAAGGCAAGAGAAAATTGCTTAATTTAATAATGATTTTGAGTTCAGAAACTGTAGGCTAAAAACTTAATTGTTGATTTGTATTAAAAGTGTTTGTTTTTTATATATATACGGTACTCATGAAAACAGTTGGTGTTATAATTGTGAAAATGTCAGCAACAAGGTTTAACCACTTAATGACTTTTTTCAATAATATAAATAAATATATAAAAATTGCATGCAAAATGTATTGCTATGTAATTGTACTTATTTGTAAATATAATAGATACTATAAAAACATTCAATCATATACATTATCTATCATTTTGATTCATTATTGTTTTATTGTGATAATTGTTCTAATAAGGTATTTGATGTTGGCAAATTCACAAGTCTCTATTCAAAATTTACCTCTGTTAAGAGGTCACTTTGGGTGCCTCCAGCAGGTGACTGTTTAATACATGTTTGACTTAATTACACATGTATTTCTTCTCATGTTTAAAAATTATTGAAATACCGTTACGTTTTGCAGTATGGTCGGTCGCCATAAAAATCATCAGGGTAGTGCACGTGTCGACGGTTTTGTTATTTCTTTCAAACACCTTGGAACATAATTCACTTGACTTAACAGAATAGCGACATATTTGTCTCCCAAAAATAGAAGCACCTCTCACCTCTCCCAGCAGAATATTTAACATCTGACTTTTCAAAATGGGAGATCGTACAATTCTTACCCCTCTGAAATAGTAAAAAAAACAGAAGAAATAATGTCTTTGTGACTTTCACTCCATCTTTTTATTTATGTCTATGAATTCATATTTTTTTGTTTCATTGTAGAAAAAGTGTTTTTCTTCTCTCTAAAGATCTGCAGAATTTCAGTATTTTTACTTAGAAATCATTTAGTGATACAAATAGACACGTCAATGAGGAGAGTGCAAACATACATACATGTACATGAAAAACAAGTTAGTAAGATGAATATGTGATATGATAGAAATAATTGTAAAACATAGGTCGATCTTCCTGCCGCACTAAAGTGGCAAAAAGGATTTTTGATCCAGTGAGAGCTCTGCCCCCCTCCCAAACCCATTCCAACCCTGCCGACTTTTTCTTGCAACCAAAATTCCCTGAATTTTACATTTAAAAAATTAAATTTGGGACATTAACACACCTCTTTTCCACACACACTTTTTAGATGAAGTCTCCAAAAAATATTGGCATATTAAAAACTAAATTGTATTAAAATAAAAAGTAGTTAAAGTTTCTTTACAAACCCTATATGTACATGTGCTTCCCTCACAGTGAAGAATTTTAAGATTTTAGAATCTGTCCTTTTATTTGTTTGTCAAGATTTCCGATAAATTATGCCCATCCTTTAAAAAAACGTGCCTGCATGGCCAAACATTATACGAAGAGTTATCCCTCCCACTGAGCACCTCTCGTATAGCACACCATCGGGTGGGGGAAGGCGTCCTCGTTTATTTACAGTTTGTGTTCATTTCAATATTTTAATTTTTCACTGCACTTTATATAAACTAATTTATGTCTTAGCAGTAAAGATGTTAGTATGATTACAGAGAATCGGAATGTTTATGAAACATAAAAACACTGTTGTCCATGAATCAGCGCAGTGACTTTTGTGTTCATCACACTATGATAAAGGCTTAGTTTGTATCTTGTCATCAGTTGTACATAAACGTTTTATTCGCTTTGGTTTTCTGGAAATAATTAAATACGCATACATGTACATTAATAATGTGTTTTAAGCTATCATCAACTAGATAATATCTTGTGCAAGCGCGGGATTTAACACTTAAATCATTTTAAAATATATGTATACATTTCTTCGTGTATATGGCATCTATTCTTATTGTTACAGCTGTATGACGTTAAAAAACCCTGCAAACATTTTCCCCAAAGCTGGGAGTGGCTGTACAGTGCGTCGTTTCTCTTTTTTAAATGTTGTTGTTTTTTTAGGTCTTTAAGTTAAAATTCACTATAACTATTATCACTGTCCCAAAAAATTTCAGATTAATGACTGTAACCTTACCCGTCCCGTTTCGAATTCCTAGTTTTATTTGTTTTATGCATACATGTACATCATCTATTCATAGATTTGTTAACACGGTTTTTTTATGTTTCTCAAATTAATGAATATGGTTTACTACCAATCTGCAGTGGTATAAACAAATGTTGCATTTTAAAAACGCTAGATGACACCCCCCCCCCCCAACCACCACAACTACCTTTTCTCCTTACACTCGTCTTGGTCTGATAGGTATCGATAAGAGGTCATCTTCACATGATCTCTACATTTGCATACAATCCAACAAAACCAAACCATAATTTATTATATACATGCCTTTATCTGTTTTATGAGAGGGGTAACTCTTTAATAATCTGCAGTTGGAGGTTACAAAGAAAACAGGCATGAATTAATTTGTATATCAACTTCTGAAGCGTTCCAATTCATTATCTAAAGCTCTGATTGGTCAGAAGTTATGGTCGTGTAAAGATGACCTCCTATAAAAGAGGACATTTTATCAATACTTGTCAGATCCTAACAAGGTAAGGAGAAGGGGATGGTTTTATTAAGGCTGATTGACAATCCTATCTTGGCTTGCAGCTGTAAAGGAAGTTTTCCTCGTTGTTTGCAACGAGCTCGGCTCTTGTTAACTTTAATATTTTTCCATCTCGTTAGTATAATTTAGATTTATCATTTCATCTTAGTTAACAGTAAACTTTATATTAAATAAATCGAACGTTGTTTCTTTCCAATTTAATTCCCATCTTGGATGGTGGTAAAAATTGTTTATATAAAGTTTAATAAATCAACTTTGTTTTGTTTAAAATTTGTTTTTGCGATTGTATAATTTGACTATTTTCAGCTTTGATTATTTGTTAATTGACAAAATTGCATGATTCTAGATAACAAAAATATCTTCTTGGTTTTTCCTCTACTTCAAACTATTACGCTCTTGATCTTTTATGGTTAACGTTTTCTTTAAGTTTATGTGCTCGTAAGTTTTCAAATTCTTCCTGCTAATAAATCAGCATTAGTTTGTTCGACTCGTCTTTTTATCTTATCTTTAAATGTTAATAGAACTAGACTTTGACTCGTGCATGCACGGGTTGACATTGCATATGATATCGGACAATTACGAAATAGATACATCAACACACCGCATTGTTGACATTTAAATAAGCAAGCTTTAAGCCTTCAATAATGCTTTTAATTTCATTACACTGACTCTGCTTAAATTAGTTAGAATAACCCAACTATGTCTCGCCACAGTTAAAATGCCTCCCATTACCCGTAATGTAGCAAACAATATCAGAATCGCTCCGAAACGATTTTAGAGAAAATGAATGAAGCTACATTGCATTGAAAATAATAGTTAAATTATTCATAACAAACCATTTTGAGGCTGTTAATATCTTTTAATCTAAAATTTAATTCATATTAATGAAAAATTCAAAACTTTTTCACCAACGTTTTTTACTCACTTCGAAATTACACACCATGTTGACGTTTGAAACTCTCGGGATTATTCATTTTAGAATTATCTCCCGTATTTCCTATAATGAACAGAATATATGACAAAATTTCAATGGAAATTTACATGTATTTGAGTTTATCCATGCAAATGTGATATTGTGGAAACAGAAACCAAAGAGCCTCCTGTGATTAAACGTGAAAGTAATGCGCATGCGCAAGATTGTAAAATCCAAAAAATGATTTCCGGATTTTTTAAAGGCATTTTCGTTGATTATTAATTAGCGAAGCTTGATTGAGAAAAAATAAAAACAAATTGGTAATCTTCAAGTACCAATGCTGTCTAAAATATATAAAACAAAAGACAGTACTCTTCCGAGTTCTCGGTATTTAAAGACCAAAAATTCGATCGAGTCTATTATTTTAATATAGTAGTATAGATTGTAGAAGTGTATATTTGTTAGTGTCAATATCCTTAGGTTTCCGAAAAGGGGCATGCGAAAAAAAGTAAATGTTCGAGTCATTAGCAATAGTTTCAACAGTTTCTGTCTGAATGGTGTTTATAATTAAAACAATGTACAATATTGATTGAAGCGGTCTACACAGAGCAAACAACAATTATGTTAATAATTGTATTTATGTGTTGAATGCTATAATATTATTTGCCTTTTTATTGTATTTTTCATGTATATGTTTGATTAGATAAGTTGCATTTCTTTCCCAGGCCTTGTAGTGGTCGTTGGCCATATTATGTAATTTCCCTGCAGTGGTCACTGTTCATGTCTATTTTTAGCCCAAATTCTTAGTCTAAAAACCTCCAAGTGACCTATCATGTAATTGATAAAATCCAATGGTGAAATTCTCCCCAAATTTAATTTAATAGCCAATCAAATTAAGCGATACGGTAACGTGGTTTGATGCGGTCAGTATCTGACCGGTGAGATTAGGGTCATTCTGTCTTCATCTCTGATAGTGTTAGCACGAGTAATGTTTTGATATCATCATGCACAAGTGTTGAGTTCATTTATCAGACAGCAAAAACCGAGCTGCGGTGGGGTTGTGCAGCATGAGAAAACATAAATATACATGGCTTCAACCTGTTTACTCTGAAACAATTCGGATTTAAATTCATAGAGAGCATTTAAACGCTGAAATTAATATCCTCTTTCGAACGCAAAAATGAATTTATCTAAAAATTCATGCACGTGCACTTTATATTATACGCATTGTTGTTACGGTATGACGTCGTCTGATTAAACATTATTATATGCTCTTTTGTAATTTTGTTTTCCAATGAATATTTTGTGTGTTACAGTGTGTTTACATACAACTTGATACAGAAATAAAGACGATGCATTATAAATGATTTGTTAAAAAAGGATTTGTACTGGATTTGTAAAGACAACAACCAAAAGCTACAGACTGTAAAATGAAAAACACACGAAAATAGTTTGATCATGCAGTTCATGCAAAAGTCCTTATTTACCTTATTTACAACAAAATGGTGTTTGCCCTTTGGTTTCCTGACCGTCAATAAATGATCATAACGTGGCGCACAATACACTTCATCTTCAATTGTTAACATCCTTGTTAGGAAATTATGATTAAAGTACAGTTAATGGGAATGGTGTTATGGAACTCGGTCAAAAACGTGATGAATGTCGAGTTTTGTATGTATGTGAAAAAAATCTAACATTTCCGTGCACTCCAAATCAGGTCTTTTCTTTGACATTCATATAGCTATATTTCTCGTTTAGTTTAAACGGAACAAAAAAAAGTTATTGGTTTTTTTTCATTATATTTAACGGTAACAACAACATTGCTTTATGCAGTTTGCCCATTGTGCAGTATTTATTGAAAAAATAAATATCTTATTTATTTGGTATTAAAAAAAATTGGCAGGCTATCGACATCAACTGACGCCCTACAAAAATGCATAAATGAAGTCTTTGACAAGTCTAGTTTATTTATGTATAACGTCACACTGTAACTAGTGGTTTATTAGCAGTAAATGGCATAGCTAAATCCAATAAACTACCGTGTAAAAATTGTATGACTTAGTAACAATGGAACCTGATAAAGACAACCGCTTGATTAAATGTCCGTTTTATATTTTTTTGTTTCATTCGTTCATTCATTATCATATATCCAGAACCATGATCGTTTTTTTTTTAATCTTGACAATAGAACGTAAGAAAATAGTAAAAAAAACAAAACGAAGAGGTTATCCACTGGAAGGTAAAAACTGTGTAATGCACAAGTTTCTCTTCTCCTAAAATAGCTTTCAGGTATCAAATTTAAGAAAACTGTATGATGCTGAAGGTGACTTGTAAACGTTATGCGTTAGAGATACAGTCGATGAATTGGGGTCATTTGTTTATAAGTTTTTACACCGCCAAAGACCGTTTCATGAGGACAACCATCGGAATGATTTTTAAACGTGTAAATCTTGCTTGTAATTACATGGGCGTATTATGCTTGTATCCTTTCTGTTTGAATACTGAAGAGATATAGTAGTAGCCATTCACTGGATTTAATTAATACATAAATCTGTTGACTCTGTTAAGAACGATCCAAACACATGTTTTCAAATTCAAATTTGCGTTTCGTTCATACACAGCTACATAACAAGCCTATGTTTCATTAATAGAGACATAATCATGTATTTCAATAAGAGTGGAACAATGAACACCGTTCATCATTTTGCTGTAATGATCGACCATTACGACGGATTTTTTGCTGATGAAAAACTTAACTGTAAAGATTTTCGAAAGCAAGGGGTCATGTTTAGCTTTCATTTTAATATGGACATTTTGTTTACCTCATAGTCTTAACGAGCACCCTCGGTGTTTCCGCAATAAATTAAATTCGTTCCTTAAATGTAAATGTGATATGATAGTCTCTCTTTTCTTTCTTTCTTTCTTTCTTTCTTTCTTTCTTTCTTTCTTTCTTTCTTTCTTTCTTTCTTTCTTTCTCTCTTTTCTTTCTTTCTTTCTTTCTTTCTTTCTCTATTTCTGTCTTTCTTTCTCTCTCTCCCTCTCTTTTTTAAACACCAAAGCTTGCTACTTATGAATTAGTCTGACACTTCCCCGTTCCAAACACATTTAGTTTTCATATCATATTAGCAAGTTTCTGTATGTTTACTAGTCATGCGTAACACCTTCGGACTTAATCTCACATGATTAAACTCATCAGATTTATTTTTTTTCTGTAAAAGGTTTAAAGTGTTCCGGATGATTTGTTTATATGTTTCTTTCTCTTAAAGACTAGATGTGTTCCGAATGCATCACCCGTCTTCAACAGAATAGACTGCTCTCAAAGAACATTATACATACATTCTTAAATCCCAGTGACAGCTGTAGAGATTTAAAAGTGCTACAAGTAAATGCTCTATCATTTCTATCATTTTCATTTCATATTCTGAGTGCTTATGCAACCTCTCTCATAGCATGTAAACACTACAAGGCATCGCGGTTGTAAATTATCTAAGGCTTCTAAATTTTATTAAATGTTTCTTTTATGCTCTTTTGAAAAGGTGATCCTAAATAAAATTTGATTCAAGGTTAAGACTACACCTAGTACTATTTAATAAAGGTATTTCATTAAAACCATATAACTTGATTTTTTTAAGTGTCGTTAATAAGCTCGCAAGACCATACAGTCTTTCTTTTACACACTTTGCTTAATTTAGTGGTTTATGGCACACAACACATCCTCGCTCTAGATGATCAACAAAAACTGAAAACTCTACGATCCTTCGCCCATCAAAAATATCAATATATGTCGATCGAGAAAGTTCTTTGCTATCATTTTTACAGTGATCCAACTCCAAACCAGAATTTACATCATCTACGTATGTCTGAGTTTCATTATTGTTCACATCGATGTTATTTACGTCACAGCCGGTGGAAAAACAAGTGAACCCTTTTTTGAACCGACCTTTCTTGTCTCTAGCTCGTTGAAAGTTTCCCTTCATGTTCGATTGCTTACTAGTAACATATTCTCCTTCTTTGACAAAAGATTTCCGAAAAATATAAATGCCAGACTTCATGGTACGAATAAAATATTTCGGGATATGGGACGAGTTATCTCGCTAATTCTCGTTAATAATCGATAATTTTTAGTGTGGTCTTCTTTACACAAAAATAAAAGAAAACGTTTACCTTTAAATTAAATTTTAACTCTTTACTATACTTTTGGGTATCAAACACACAAAAAAATCTACTCATAAAGATTAAGGTAAAAGCTTAAAAATTACCCATATGATCTATATTTATTTTTTTAAGCTATATACTATTTTTGGTCGAGTAAAATTTCATATTTGCAAGATTCAAATTTCTAATAGTTTCCTTAATCTTTGTACTGACCTCAATAGTTTCCTTAATCTTTGTATTGACTTTTATGGTCAAGGAAATCATTATAGTCTGAAAGTGGCAACACTCTTATAGTCCTCTTAAATATACTCCAATTGAATCTGGGTTTTTTATTCTATTTTCATATAGAGCCCTTACATTTTCAAGTTTGAGCCGTCTTTAAGACCCTCAGAGAACAGCTGTTCTAATCTTAAAATACATAAAGGAAGATGCCAAGCAATATGCACTTTTTATATGCCAATATTTTCTTTTAATCAGGCATGTGTTGTGCCATCAATTTACTATTTTCTCTAAAAAAGAAAAATGAAATTATGACAAAAAACATTGGTGGTTAAATATTGATTTTTTTGTCTATCTTGGCCTTTATATGAATAATTGATTAATTCCTGTTTGTAGCATGATCGATAGGAAGGCGATAGACCGTTAACTTTGCTTCAAATTTGGTTCTAAGTATATTAAAAAAAAAAAAAAGATAAATCAATGGTCTAATTACATGCATCATTTTTTAGAATAAAAAAATGATGTTTGCTTTTTTTTATCTTTTGGCATTGATTAAATTTATGAAAATTTTTGTTAATGACAAATTTTAAGATATCGTTTGATTTATTGCTTCCTGGTCCTATGATTTTAATAGCTCGACTCATATCGCTTGACTTTTTGTTTGAGCATGACCAACAATGTGTTTAAGTCTAAATCGGACCATGCTGCTGTCAAGATATAGGATGACATATAACGAAAGAAAAGACGAGCTAGTATTGAGAATTTCCAGATTAAGTAATGAAGTACTATTCAGGGCCATATAGAGGTGATCTCAATATAATTGATGGAAGAGGATGCGTCATCTCTGAATATGATAACATCAAATCGTTAGGAATTCTCTATACAATTAAATATTTATTTATTTGTAATTATCTTGATAAAGCCAGTTTTAGAATTTAGATTACCTAAAGGCTAGCAACAGGAATTGTTCGGTCAAGTTGTAAAATATGATGACATATGAAATTGTGTTACATTATAATTTCAATGATTAATTTTCATTCGTTGCACGGAAAGATAAATACAGAACCAACTCCCCCCCCCCACAGAGAGAGAGAGAGAGAGAGAGAGAGAGAGAGAGAGAGAGAGAGAGAGAGAGAGAGAGAGAGAGAGAGAAGTCAGGTGAACAGACAAATTGATTATTTTTTTTCTGCTCAGCTAACGGCTTTTATAGACACCACAATGTCTAAAACAAACCATGCAATGCCTTATTCATATTGCCTTATTCATGAAATTAGTTATTTTATTTAATAATTGGTATATAATTTAGATCACGGAGGGGGTGGATTCTAAAGAGCAAGAACAACTGTTTTGTAAAATTGATTCAAACAAACTTTTGAGATGAGCTTTGAAAATATATTCCATGATTAAGAACTCTTGGGTTTTTTCTTTGAACTATTAAATCAACTCTATTATTAAATGACTGTTAAACATGGTGTTTAAAAACATTTTTAGAATATATTTTCAAACGATATTCAAGAGATCATTGTTTGAGAACTAATTATGGAACTATTAAGAAAATTCAAGCGCAGTGATTAGGCTATTGTATGTAAAAGCATGTATAGGTACCTTAATTTAATGGAAAAACACAGAGTCGATTGCTAATATTTTAAATTTAACTTATCAACACATACATATTTCCATAAATTGTACATCAGACGCTTTTTATTGTTTTTTTTAACGATATAATTTTGAACATGGTTTAAAGCTATACCGGCAAGGCGTGTGTGAATAGAAAATTCAGACTTGTAGCATATTCATTCATCGTCAGTTTTTTGGCTTTTTTGCGTCAGTAAATCAGACCAGTAATGCCTTGTTTTAATCGTACAAGTAGTTTCCTGAAATCATGGCAAAAAAACCCAATAACGATGTATACGGCATACAGTCGACACAACTATAGGGCTTTGACAAAATAATCTCACCTCTAAAGTTCATCTCAATACTCTCTCAATCTAAAATAATCGAGTGATGTCATACACGTCAAGTCTTATACATTGATCCGATAGATTTTATTCGGCGTCTGTAAATTTTGACCCACAATTCAAAGTACCAATGGTTTCCAACCTCACATTCTTGCGAGAATTAAATTTAAAACTTTTGAGAAACAGAATAAATTGGTAATTTCAAGAACATCATGCTTTTTAAGAAAATATGGCCGTACGTTTCGCGTAGTTCTTTTTCAGGGTAGTTTTTAAAGAGACAGACGACACTTGAGCGACGGTAACTTTGACTTCATAATAAGGGGAAATTACTCTAACTAGTTATTATTAAATCTGCTGAAATATAAATACCAAAATCTTCTGAAAATCTTGCAGAGCTAACGAATGCGAACATTTCTTCAGAGATAGGATACAGTTGTAACTTGCTCTCATTTGAATGAATCCTCACATTTATTTTATTCACTATACTTTCGGCAATTTCCAGGACCATTTTTTAGGGGGCTTGGCAGCCTCATTGAAAAAATCTTCACAAGCAAAAAAAAAATATTTTCAAAATCAGGAAAATTCTAATACGGGGTGAAAAATGGTGAGTGTGTAGTATGCCTTTGGTTCTTTACCTGCTCAATAATATCTTTATTTTCACTTCAATTTATTACATGCTCCCAAATGGAGGGGGGACTCCATTTTCCTCATATGATCATGTAAATTTTAGAAAAAGATAATTATTATTTTTAAATCGGGGGTGGGGGCACCTCTATGATTTATGATAAGTCAATTTTTTTTATATGTAAGTTTAGGAAAAGAAAAGAGGAAATAAACTGCAATGAACATTATGTTAAAATCTTTATTATTCAACAACATTGTATCTGGGATAAATTCTGCTTAAATATAAATGAAAAAAAAAGTTATAAATTATTAATAATGAAAATTTACTGAAAAATAAGTATGTTTCATTCAAATTCATATACGTTACGTTGCTACTTTTATTTTTTTGACTTATCATAATTCATTATTTGATCACATGCTGCGATCGCCCCAACAGTCACACCATAAAACATTTTACTTGTCAAAGATAGATAAAATAAATGTTAAATAAAGTGTTGGAATTTTATTTTGTAACACATCCATATCTATAATCTTTGAATTCTCTCTCTGGTAGCAAGTTGTATTCCAAGATATGGATATTGTTCAAGTGACTACTGAAATGAAAACCGGGCAGCCCGGATGTTGCCCTTGATCTCTTGACAGATCCCAAGAATCTCCCACGAAATATCAGAATCTTTATCCACTAAACCTTCGCCATGCTGTACAAGAGCAGTTATATTATCTAGAGCCGCTTGTGCTCTTGATGTGTCGTTATGTCTACAGATTAAATACTCTAGCATATTTGCAACAATGAATGGTGATATGAGGATCCAAGTTCTGTGGCTCCGTTTACTAGACTCCTGTTCCAGCATCAATTCAGTAATATAACAAATCACATTGTCAAGCCGTATATAGTTTGCTATTGCTTGTCTAATTTTTGTAGTCAAAGGTTGTCCTCCTACAGCTTCAATATACGCCCTACGTTGTCCGTTTGCTCTAAACAAGACATATGGTTGTGACATCTTGACTTTTGATAAATCTATTATAGATAAAGCTTTCTTGTTTCTGAATGTTTTGTAATAGAACATTGCAATGTACAGCATGTCCGACACATATCCAAATTTCATTGATAATCTAAGCAAGTGGAGTGCGTTTCTGTCTCTGATATATGTATTTTTGTTGTCATTTTTATCAATGTATTTGTCATGTAGTACAAATGCAGTACTTTGAAGGACTGTGGCTGTAAGCTTTTGTAACAGGATGGTCGTATAACTTGTCAGAGGTGAACAGATCAGCTGTTCTATTTTAAGTAGGACTTTTGCACAGTCCTGTAGATTGTTGGTTATTATAGAATCACAATCTTCCATTTCTTTCAAAAAAGTATAATCACAACAAATCTCACAGCCGATAGTGTATTCGTAAGAAACTATACATCCAAGATAGATTAGGCTGTTAATGATATAGTCTCTGATAGGTGAAATGTATAACAACAGGGATATACCCTTTTCATACAATTTATTGAGTTTCTTAAATAGATTTTTCTGATCTTCGCCATATATACGGCTTAAGAACATATTGTTCTGGGGAATATAAAAATTAGGACAAACCCCTTCATACACCCATTTAAGAACAAGTTTAAAGCAGATCCAGAAACCTGCCATTATATTTCCTGGACACCACTGAGGTAGCATGTTTTGTGGTATGGCCCAAAAAATGGCTGTTTTCATGTGATATGAACACAACATTTTCTCTTCATCACTAAATCCAGCATTAATTACATCATTCAGGAACAACTTCAGCAAGCCATAAATTAAAAATTGCGTATGATTCATAGAGTACACAAGTTTGTTTTCTGCCTGGGAGAAAGATATTCTCCATTCGATGTCTTCGTGGTTTCCTAGTTTGTGTCCTATCGCAACAAAGTGACAACCATTTCGGAAAATGTCGCTAGAAATATGCTGCGGAGGCCATGCATGACATCTTTCTATCCATGATGATGCAGTGGGAGGCCAAAAATCACTGACAAAACAATGGGCATAGTCATACATTGTTGTTCCGACAAGTCCACTACCACATGGTCCATGTATTGTAGAATTAGGTCTTATTAGAGAACATGTGATCTCTCTGAATTTAGAGCTTGATATGTACAAATCTCCTTTTTTTCGTACACAAGCATCATTAACGTTTTTGAATGTGTTTTCTAAGTGTAAGCACCTAAGTAAAGTAAATCCTGGCGGACTCTCAGAGGTGTTACAGAGAATCAGATTATGTCTGTCGATGTTGTACAACCCAAATTGTGACATATCCCAGATTACACGGTGCCTAGGTACTATATACATTTCGTCTATGTCTGATTTATGGAATTGGAATCCTTCTCTGTGGCTACCACTTTGCATCTTTTTGCAAGGATAACTCGCACGCCGTTGATTAGCCAGCAACTCACTAATGTCCACCATATCCCTTCTACATCTAACGTATTCTGGGGTCCCTATTATGTGACACATCCCATGATAAACTGACGGAGACATTAACTGGAAAGCCAACTGACTGGAAAAATATTATGAAAATAAGTTTAATATCGGTTTGCGAGTTGTAACTTGTAAAGTTAAAATACAAATTGACTTACGTGTGTGGTGTTGTGCTTGAGCACATTTTCATGCCAAAAGTGTGTGATTTCTGAAAATGGAATTAAATGATTATATTACCACGCTGTACATGCACGAAGCTGTAAAGAAGTCAGGAAAGCTTGTGAAAATTATTGATTTTTTAATTTGTATTTATAAATAATCATAATAAGTACTCTTTAGCAAAATGTATATATTTTTTAAAATAATCAACAGCCCTTGTGTTTCTCTCATTGGTTTTAATATCGTAATTTCCTACTCAAACAAGAATATTATATTTGCATAAAATCTTTAAAAGCATCCTTCACAAATTCTAAAATATCGGTTTCATATTCTTGACAGTTTTAAACTACATGAAATCAGAATCCTTTCTCACAAATTCATCTTAAAAAATTGTCTAGTTACTTACCACATAACTGTTAACCATACTGGTACTGTACCAGTTATCGGCTAAGACCAGTTATCGGCTAAACTGAGAGTTCGGGTTTATAGCACGCGACAATCCAAGATTTTTTAATTCAGTCGTCTTTTTCGAATAAAGAAAAGTAAGTTTGCTTGAAAACTTTCTTGAATATGTTATTTACATGAGCTTAAACGATCATTGTTTACCGCTGATTTTACATCTTTGCAGTTTCAACAGTGGGGGATGTAACGTAATAAGTTAAAAATAGAATATTACCTCTTTGTGATACGTTATTATATCCCTTCTTTGATTTGACATATAAAATCAATACATTTAACATGTATAAATAAAAGGAATTCACGAATTTCCGAGAAATTCGTAGCGCAATTGAACGCCTGATTGCACAATTATGTATTGAATAGTATACGATTTGGTGTATTACCGTATGATAATAAACGAATTATTTTATGAGTTTTGTTTATAATGTATCATGACCCCGAATACTTTAGTATGACCTAGCAAAGGGGCATAATTCAAACTACATTTAGCAGAGTATAAAATCAGCACGAACACGGATTTTTACTATGTTATTATCACGAAGCCGATAACTGGTACAGTAAATCGTAAAATCTCGGCAAATTCGGGGCGTGCTTAAAAGCACAAAACAAGATGTTTTGTGTTCCAAATAATGATATAAACTAACAGATTGATTAATAAGGAGTTCACTTTTTAAAGTATGTCAAGTTTTATCCAAAAATATCACGAAATAAGGAATTACGAAAAGAAAACGTTAAATTTTAGCCGATAACTGGTACAGTGCCAGTACAAGGCGCTATCTAAAAAATGCGTCCTTTCTCTTGGAAACTAGTTTGTTAATTTGCTTCAAAGTCCGGATTTTTGTCTTCTCCTGAAATTCTTGAGTTTGATAAGATTTCACAGCTGTGAAGCGGGTAAGGAGGTTCAGTGGTCAACAATCAGATTTTTCAATTTATTTTTAGATATATTTTTAGCTTTAAATTGTCATACAGTAAAGAAAAACTTTAAACTATTTAGTTTAAAATAGAACTTCTTTTTTCAGATGGATAATGAATAAAAACTGTCTAAAATAGCCATCATATCATTAAACCCTCTTTACAACAAAATATGGTTTTTCCAATTTTGCAGAAAGTTTTTCAAGTAGAAAAAAAAACAGAGTTTAAATGTGTGGTAATCATACACTGACATTTTTTTTCTCAAATGAAAATTCAGTCTAGGAATAATCTCGATATATAATCATTCAACCGCTGCATTGTATAATGCAATTTACTAACTATTTTAAACTATTGGTGTTAATATGTCATGTATATGGCAACTTCCACTTATATTGTAATTGGAAATTATCAGTTTTATTTTAATGTATGTTGTTACATAATAACAGTGTTATCTATTTGTTGAACTTGTACACCGAGAGTTGACATAACATTGAAAACAATGTCAAAATTGATTTCTACTATTATTTTGGCGAATTTATATGTTGCATTGAATTATCTTCTTCTTTTTTTAAATTGATGTGGAATTTTCAATTTTAGCAATTTGCATGGACTTTTTAAGGATCGTTAACAACATATATCATCTAACCAATCATAAAATGTACAGTAGATGTTTTCTGATTGGTGTGTATTTTGAAGTATATATAATTCCTGAAAAATTCTTGAAAAATATGATGTTTTATACAATGAGGTTCCACTTAAATTGTGAATAACATTTAACTCTAAACTATAATTTGGACTCATGCAAATTTTATTCTCGAGATGACTGGGTTTTCGAAAAACATCCAATCAAATCAATCAGTCCTTTTGAATTTAGTTAAGTGAAATCTTTTATGTATTTCTATACAGAGTTCTTCAGATTTTAGAAGGCTGGGCTGTACCTAACTATCTATGTATATAAAGTAAGATGTCAAGCACTATGCACTATTTATATCTCAATGTCTTCCTCTTGATCAGACGTGTTTTTATATATTGTAAAGCGTTAAGTGGTTCCATAAAAAGAAAAGAAAAGAATTATTCCTTTTAGGGTTTAAATCTTTATGTTTGTTCTATAGTTTAGGAAGATAAAAACCCAATATTTGCTTGAATTTGCTTTGGTTTTTTTAAACAGAAAAAACAGAAATAAAACAAATAGAATTTCTAATGGAAGTTTCCTACGTGTATTTATTGAGCACGTAATGCTCATTTGAAACTGAACATGGTGCATCAAGAAAAAAGTATTGTTTATTTTGCTACAAATTAAAATCGGTCCTAGTTTTAAACAGTCTTGTGTCCTTTTCATTCCATGCAAAATGATAGTGCCTGAGTAGATAAGATTGCACAAGGCTACACAAGTAATATAGAGTTGGTATAGCGACTGCACTCGAATCGGGCTCACCGAAACAGAATCGTCCTACGTTTTGCACGACGCTTTAATAGTACAGCCTTCCGGTGTAACGAAGAATTTTGACCCGGGTTGAAAATTGACCCGGGGGTCATTTTTCCACGTTGAATATTGAGACCAAAGGTGTTGAATAAAGACCCTAATCCGTTGAAAATTGACCCGCATTGTGGAATTTTGATAATGAAACCGGTTCAAAATTCAACAGAAAAAAAGCACAAATTAACGAATCAATATTATAACTTGAGTTATTTAATTAATAATTATCAGGGTTTTTTTAATTTGATCTTTGGATTTACATGTTCACGTGTTTCAACGGGGGGGGGGGGGGGGGCATTACAATGAGACTTAAACAATTATTTTTTGAATTTACATAGTATCCCTTTATATATGTACATGTAATAACTATTTTATTCATAATTAACTTTTCGCGAAAAATTGCTGTGTGTGATAACTATATATTTTTAAAGAAATATATGTTTTTAATAATATTAGTATACATGGTTACACGTAAAAATAATCAATTCAGTAAAACTCTTTTTTTTTTAATTTGCTGGAGAAGTATACAAATACTAGAGCAGAGCTCGTGGCAAAGCCACGAGTAGGTCTTCCGTTGTTGCTGCGAGTTGAAAATATATGTGATGTGGTGTTAAACGATTATAATTACTAAACTTTCAGTCCTGGTTTTGTTATTAAAACGTGTTGTGATTGAAAGCCTGCATATAAAACGTGTATTGAAAAAGAAAATAAGACAATGTTTTAGTTTATGTAATCGTAACAAACATTATTTAAAAAATGAAATATTTAATGGCGAGTTAAATTTTCAGAGGGTAGCAAGCATTGCTGTAAACAGAATGTACTCATGGGTCATGTCAGGAATTGTGGGTTTTGTTTTTTTTTTAACCGAACCCGTTTACAAAACACGTAACCTTTTCTCTAAGATAACTTCTTTATTTAAATATTTCTAAATTTTTGAAAACAATGTACAATTTACAATTGTTGCGTGCTGACAAAATTTACAGACCCTGAAACGTACTACTACACCAAAAAAGCGTGCGACTTACGTGCAAGAAACGTTTCGTGTTAACCGTTTCGTGTGAATCGTGAAGTGTTTCGTGTAAACCGTTTAGCGTTTCGGACAAAGCGTGCAGAGTTTCGGACAAAGCGTGTAAATCGTTTCGAGCAAAGCGTGCGAGAACCATGTGAAACGTTCATCAGATTTCATTCGGAACTCTCTGACAATTTGTTTCAAAATGGCGCCCGTGTTTTACATTACATGTACTTTAAACTGTTTGTAATTGGCAAAACTCTTTTGTAGGTATTTTCATAGAAAAAAAATCTAGAGGAAATGATATACTTATCTTTTTACAAAATTGAATTTATTTTTAACAAACAAAAGAAAGGTATATGTATAAAAAGACGACTAGTTACAGAGTACATGTATATATAACGTTTTTATACGATGTTTCAGTACTGGTCCAGTCGTTTTACCGGTAACGAATATTTGCCAGTATCGAATAATTTTTAGAAAAATTACTAGTGGAAGACGAAGTTGAGGTTTTAAAAAACCCTAGCTAGGTAATTATAAAACAGAAATAAATATTCTATCAGTGCGTGAAGTTGTTTGCCATTTGCACGATTATTTACCGAATTATTTAAAAATTAAAAATGTGACCCAGATATGAGCTGCCGGAAGTTCAAAGCAGAAAAAACGAAAGTGTGTAAACAATTAAGCCTAACTATGAAAATAAGTTTGTTATTGATCCCTATTTAGTGGATAATTAGTTAATATAATTCATTTTAAAAGATAATGAATCATATCAAATAATAATGGAGTTTTGAATGAAATTACGACTTCAAATAGAACCACGTGTAGTTTTCCTAGTTTCGGTTCATTGCGACAGAAGTATTATTTGGCTGCATATACATGATAGACATACGCGAAAAACAAAGGAAAATTGCAACTACTTATCATCAATTACTATTATAAAGTGTTTTAATGAAAATTCAATATTATAAAGTAACGCAAATGAAAACTGTTCAAGTCCAGTTTTAATTTGACGGGAAAACGGTATGATAAAAATAACGATCATAGTATTTGTTTAAATGACATATTCCCACAATTGTTTTTCCTTCTTCATTTATAAGTCCATTAACATGTACCTCTAGTATATTTTTGAAATTAATTCGCCTCAAAATATTCGGTCAGAAGTGATAAAGGGCGCTTAATTCGATACTGGGAAACGAATTCTCAAAACTAGGAAAATGGTGGGGGTGTTGGAATTACCTTCTTTATATTTTCGGACGTTTGATACTACAGTTTAGAAGGACAAAGAAACGCGATTTAAACATAAAATAAAAACATTTGGAATTCCGATAATAATAGTTGCATGCACGACGAAACCGCATATTGACTCGTTACCGGTAAAATGACTGTGCAATATTGAAATTCGCTATACATAAAAAATATTAAATACAATTAGCAAAACATGATTTCTGTTGGAACAAGCCTTAATCAACTTTAACTTACACGAGCATGTTTTGATAAGCATGTATTTTTTTTTTTATTTATTTACATCGATAACTCTTACTAAGACCATTCGGCTTTGTACAAGCGGCACACATAACCTCGGACATCGGGTGAGACCTGCACCTGGCTGAACCTGTCAATCAAACTCTGTGTATTTGTTTTCATTGGATGGTCAAGCGTCTCTTTTTTTGTCAATAGCCAATGGAAAAATTAATGACTTCAATGTAATCGGAATCAGTATTTGATGAAGCACACAATTTAAATGATAGAAAATTTATTAATTATTTGAACAAAATTAAATGTAAACATAGAAAGAAAACATTATGATCATTTCTATGAATTGCAGGAAGTAAGTTCTTTGGAATCCCGATTATAGATAATTTTACAAGTAATTATTTTAATTATTTAAACCACTGTTAACGGAAAACAAGAGGTCTTAAAAGTAATTAACGCACAGGGATTTGCCTACAATGTACACAGTCATGCAATTAATTATTATGGGAATCTTTACGTATGGTACTTAATTCAAATAGATCATGATAATCTATACACTGTACACCGTTATACATGTACATGTAAGGAGCGCGGGTAATATATACGAAGATTGGGTCAAAAAATTAAATCATTTTTATTTCT
Source organism: Magallana gigas (assembly GCF_963853765.1). Classification (NCBI taxonomy): domain Eukaryota; kingdom Metazoa; phylum Mollusca; class Bivalvia; order Ostreida; family Ostreidae; genus Magallana; species Magallana gigas. Next base: position 30,162,861 of record NC_088862.1, read on the forward strand.
TGTTCTTTTCAATACAATGTTAAATTACTTTGAAAAAAAAAATCCGAAATAGTAATTACAACTTTCTTTTTTGTTTAATCATTTGAATTTTTTCTGAGGTGCATGGATATGTACAGAACATATTTATTTACGCGAATGATACGACATAGGAAAAAAATTAACGGATGTTTGTATAACATTGTTTTCTAACGAATGTGACTAATTTAATTTTAAATATTTTTCAACATTATCAATGTAAATAATATCAGATTTATTTTCTGTTTCTATTTTTACATCGTATTCTCTGAAACCAGTAAAAATACTAATGTTAGAAGAAAAATCAAATCCCGCCGAATACTGAAAACCCGATTTCAGTTTGTAATCATGCGGATTTTATTTTTGGTATTGACTATTGAGTTACGGTAACATTTTTTCTGGATGATTTTTTTTATTTATTCAATATTTTATGTAGTAAAAGCACCATTCCAATTGTTACTCAATTAAAATAACAATTGATGACCCGGAGTTATATGTGTTCTGAGCTGTGTGCGCTGAAGCGACACAAGATTCTCGGTCGCACGTGGCAGTTGAATTAACACAGACTGACCGAATAAACAAACGGGTGGGAAAGTGAAACAAAATGTTACACATAAGAAGAAGCCACCAAAAATGATTTTCGACAGATCTTGATATCGTTTCGCCAATCAAAAAAAAATATATATATACAGCGCGAGCTCCTGTCAGCGGGGCGGGAGGAGGGGGGGGGGGCAGCAATGAGTTCGCTTCCACAATGAAACGAACATGTAGAAAAACTACAGAAGTAATTAATATGTGACCGATAGAATCTAATCTAAAGTGTTTAAAACTCATTTGAATATTCTTTTAAATAATCATCGGATGCCTCAACTCAGGATATTCTTTTATCGTGCTAGCACCTACCGCAAACATGTAACATGGAACTCTGATTATAATTTGATTTGATTTTTAAACTATCTTGTACGCTATCGTATACATCAATGCTTAATCAACTGTACAAGTAAAATAAATTTATCTTTTCACCTTAAACCAATATAATAGTTGAAAACATAATAAAATATAGTTTTGTCCGTGCAAAATATGAAACATGAACGCATGACAAGGTACATGTAGAAGATCACGAACCGACCGCGGATCACTTGTCTACTCGCGCCGGATCTCCTCAGCCATGTGCGATGGATGATCATCATTTAAATGTTTAATATTTAGGGGTCGTTGTTGATTTAAAGCATTATTTGTACAGTTTATAAAATATTTTATAAAAACAAACCAACCATTAATTTATGTCTGACGATGTTTCCGATTTTGAGTAATATCGTTCATTAATATTCATTTACACTCAAATTTAATTAAAAAAATACAAAATGGACAAACTTTAATAACATAAAATTAAAACAGTTCTTGTATTTACGGCTATATTAACACAAACACGTTCATATGCATGGAAGTGTGCGTCTCGGTGTGCGAATCTTGTGTATTAAACAGTGTTAAATAACCGCTATGTTGTGCAGCCATGGCTGAGATCCTCGGCCGTGGGCGAACGATAGATTACGTAAAGGTACAACGCACAAACCCGCACAGCTCAGAACCCAGGAAGCTTTGAAAAGATTGCTGTATAATGACCTTACTCTATCAAATAGAAGTTATTTATTTCAAACTTAAAAACCCACAATTGATCTATGTCTATTATTGCTTTAGATTGAAAATGACATTCCTTTATTAATTAACTGAACGATTTCTTAATTGACACCCAATCGTTTAATCCATAAAAAATATGTGTAATCAAAACGAAAACAATTCTTGAGTTTGCGGATAAATAAACTCATATATGAGAGACGCAACTCTCGTGTATTAGATAACCGCTGGCCGCTAGGTAGTCCAGCCGCGACCATGGTGACCGATTTTCTCGGCCGCGGACGAGGGAGAGCTTACGTAATGGTACACACACACAGCTCTGATTCAAGGTAGATTTTAAATGCATGGAGTTAATAACTAAAATATAATGCATAGATTTTTTTTTCATTCCATATTTTGTGGTTTACTAGAAAAGAAAAACAATGATCTGTTTCCCAAATCCAGTTTTTAAGGATTGTGCATTATAGGAACTTAACAACAATGACTTAAACTCCTAAAATAAAGCACGTATTCTAAAAAAAAAATTCTTATGAATTAATGCCGTTTGTATAAACCAGCATACTTTCTGCGGTAACTTTATGCCAGTTGTACGCGCAAAGACTTTCGTTATATAACTTGTCAAATGAAAACAGGTACATGTTAACATGTAAAGCATTTTACACTCATACTACACAAATCTCATACAAAATAACATTGTAACGACCTTTATGAGATCCTAACAAACAACTTTTCCAGCGACAGCCATATCAAAATCCTAACCGTTTTTGAGTTATTAAGCAAACATTTTTAGGGGTCATTGGCCCTTAATTTAAGGGGCCAGCCCCTTTTTATTGGTGTCAAATGAAAGCCCTTGATATTTTGCACAACTTTTATTCTACATGTCTTAACAAAATGTTTTTCGTTTAAAAGATATAAAGGAAAACATGTCTAAATTTTTGCACTTTTTTGAATCCTGTTTTTTGACCCCCTACCTTTTCATAAATAAAAGACGTAATCTAAAAACAAAAACAGATGTGCACAACTACAATGTCTCTGTTATTCAAATTTGTTGGATTCCCAATCCCTGCTATCATAGTCTCGGAGCCTTTGTCTGGAAACAAAAGGCCCTAAAAAAATTTAAAAGGGGAATAACTCTTTAACAGAAAGGGAATTCTACATTTTATGAATTGCTTAGGATAGTGTTTTGTAAAGTACATTAGCCCGGAAAATTTGAGCAAAAACCGTTAAGAAATGAGCAAGATTTGAAGCTTCAAAGTTCGCGTCTAGGAAACAAAAAAAAAAAAGAAAAATAAGAATAATCTTAATTTTTTTCCCCGCACAATAATAGAAAGGTCTTCCGTTGGAATCGGAAGACCTTAATGAATAATTTTAAAAAATTACAATACGTTATATTAATTAATTTTGGTTTTACGTTCACCCAGTAAATTGAAACTTTGATATTGTTCATTGTAAATTTTATGAGTGGGTGTACATAAAAAAAAAATACAGTATGTCATATTGAGATTTTTATGTTTGCACCCACTCAGTTTGTTAAAACTGTGACTATCTGAATTTTTTATTCACACCCATCCAACCAATAACAGTTTACAAAATGATGATATGCTAACATGATTGTACTCTTTCATGAACAATGCTGTAGTAACTAAATCTTGAAAGCCGATTTTTGGTGTTTTGTTTGTTCCGTTAGAATAACTTTTGATGTAACTAAATATCATCAAATCGCTAATTTCTCTAGGCATTAACAATTCTGCTTCACGTAATCTGTAGCAAGTTAGCAACCTATTTTTTGTACAGGATGACAATAGAATTTTGCTTTAAAGTTTCTAAATTGCTTTGATCACAAAAAAAATATCATAAATTTACTAACAGTAATTGTTTTCGTCAATAAATTGGTAAATTGCATTTTTTGAATAAAAATAAGTAGTAGAAGATCATACAGCAGCTTTGGAGTAGATGAATGACCTTTTTATCACAGCCACCTACATTATTAATTTAATTTAAACGTGTTTAATGTGTATATCATGTGCATATAAGACATGAGGTACTTGAGTATTAAATAATTATCTGAATATTTATCATATATGATTGTATGACATATTGTTGGTAGACATGTTCACTCACACCTATATTAACAAACATATCACCTTCATTTATAACTGCAGAAATACGAACATAAGAATGAGATTGTCATGATCCAGCCCATTTAAAAAGAACAGTAAATAAAAGGGAACTGTAAATTACTGTAAAATACTTAAATAGGTTTAAACAGTGTACCTTAAGAGAATCAAAAATGCTTTGGAGATCTGATATAAGTATAAATATGGGAAACAATTTTACAATTTTATCTATATGAAAATCAGAACTACCATAAAGTATATAGTTCATATAAAATGGTACACCAATGTCAATAAGTTGTTTAAAAAGTTCGTCTCTTTGTTGAGTTTATCTTGGATATCCAGGGGAAAAATCACATTTCCTTCAGATTCAGACCAACAGTATAAACATCGACTCACATCAGAAAAAAAAATCCTTAAATAAGTAAGTTTTACTAGCTTTATTCCGTAATTGACGTAAAATAATATTTCCTATTGTCTTACCTGAAAGGTTTGTAAGCTCTAGGTATATTTTGTTTTTTAAGTTTTGACTTAAAAGAAAGATAAAGTTGATGAAAGTTTCTTTTCTGCATGAAGATTATACCATAATTTACATGTAGACGGAGCAAAGCTATTGTAATACGTGTAAGTATATAGTGGTAGATAGTAAAAAAGCTAATTCGATCTATGATTATCAGTGGCGTAGCGCCCTTTATGCAAAAACGCAAATGAATACACAAAATTTTGCAAAGAATAGGTCTTACATGTATGATTTAAGTTTCCTATTGTTTGCACGTAAACAAATCTTATTGAGACTCCACTGAATTATAATCTGCATATTTAGTATTCAGTTCTCATCGTAAACCATTAATTACTACGATTCCGGAAAATACCGTCATTCCATACTTTACATTAATTCATACTTTTTTATGCATCCGGTATTGAGTTTACTACCTAAGAAATATAAATATAAAAAAGTATGTCAGTACACATACACATACAATACATTGTGATAAACTTGATCAAAAATTTGTCATTTAGGTAAGTATGTTACGGTTTGAATAATAGACCTGTTTCAAAACGCCTATTATCTTTTATAGTCATATGCAGTTGGTTTCCGCTGGGGTATCAGTGTTTCATATAATATGTTTTACGATGTGACCGTTGGGGCGAGCGCAGAGGGGACTATATACACATCTCTCATCATTGTTAAATGCAACCTGTGGACTTGCTCAACCAAAAACTTTGGCTTTATGTTTAATTTAGCATTCCTTTGCTTTTTATTAATGATCATTAAATCAGTATACAATAAATTGCGCGTCTGTGTTATTTCTCATTTTGTTCCTTGTCGTTATCTGTGTTTTAATTATTTTCTTCTGTAACATCAATTTTGTTTTTAATTTTTTTGATTATTTTGTATGCTATATATGCGCTGAAGACATTTGCCCTCCCCTTTTTTAGTGTGTGATATCCAATATTATTTAAAGATTTGGCCACATATGCAACTTTAAAAAAACACCCTGTAGATATTTTAACAGTTTATTTTTTCTCATTTTTGTTTTATTCATTTATTACAAAATGACGTGGCTACACGTAGATCTGATAATAATTAGAATTTTTTCTTAAAATAAATTTTTGTCACCTACCTAACGTATATGCATATATGATTGGATCAATATACAGTAAATTAAGCATGGAACTTGCATGTGTATTTACTAACCCAAAAAAATCAAAACAAAACTAATCAGCAATAGAGTCGCCATTAACACTGATACTGAGAATTTCCTACATTTACATCTTGCAAAGATGCCTGATCCAACTCTAAATGATAGCGCGAGATCACTATGACGTCATACTTAACTTTCTTTCTCCCGACAGTTTTCGTAAATGTTCGGATAAATTCGGGGAAGATTATGAAGTAATAAGTCATTAAAAGTTCAGATAGGTACAGTTTTTTACGTAAGCATATGTGTTGTTTACTTTAGTGTTTTTAAAGGATTGTGTGTTGTTAAATGAAATTGATGTATGCGATTTAGAGGTAAGAATTTCCCTTAGAAACGCTTCCTGTTCCACCATGTTGCTATGCACCGCAAAGGATTATTGGGATATGTAGAACTTTTTTCACGTGGCCTCATAAAAATTTCTTTGAACATTGTGCAGATTTCAACTCGAATTTCCTCCGTTCATACACGTTGTCTATGGAGCTTGCTACGCGAGCGGCGCTTTGCGCCGCCTCGCTACGCGAGCTATAATTACACATTCTTTTAAAATTTAACATTTCCCTTACACATACAGTATGTAAAATTGTAACATTTTGAGACAATTTCTCATCACCAAAAGCCTGTAAATCTAAAAGCTAAAACCTAAAATCGAAGAGCATCGGGGGTCTTGAAATTTTAAAGAAAATATTCGAAGAGTACCAGGTAAATAATGTTTGTCTCGGAATTCAGCAACTTTTGTTCATATTTATTGAAATCATATTTTTAAGGCTGTTTTGTCATTCAAATAATATAAAATCCAGCAGCTCCCCCAGACCCCCTACCTTTTCTTGAATACAGTAAATTAATTGAATTCAATCTATAATATATTGTGGTGCTAAACCATTTATATTCTTGTGGAATATAATTAGTTTATGGTTATCCCTTCGAGATTGCAAGGTTTCTAAATTAAGCTCACTATATACAGTGGTAGCAACGTTATTTTTGACAAACGACACGCACGATTCTGATACACGAACGATCCCGCATGAAAAAACGAACGATCACGCACGATATACGGACGATCACTAACATACTGAATTTTCACGATACACGAACAAAAACGATAAAACACGCAACCGAACAATTCTACACCATTAAACACGCAAAATCAAAATTAATTTTTAAGATTAGAATTAAGAAAACGTATTGCTTTAATTTGTATTGCTTTATATTTGTGTTTTATTGAAAAGCGGCATGTACAGTAGCAATGTACTGTTTTATATTTTACGGGTAAACAATGTACACATCCATTCAAAAAAAATATATGATTCATACACAAATTAAGTTTTTGTCTCCATAACGAATAATAACTTAAGTGTTCATGAATTGAAGATAATGCATTAACTATACGAAATTATTTACATACGAGTTGACTGTTTATGTAATCCAGGTCCCTTACGTACGATTTGATTATGCGGGATAGAGGTAAATGTGTTACCTTGTTCCATAGAATTTCGATTTTACACATTGAATATTTTCATTATTTACAGTACATAATTGATTTATTTCTATTTATTCTAAATTTTAAAGCGTCTATAAAAAAATTATACCATACAAATGTTTACACAATAAACCAGATAGGAATGCGTATTCTCATTTGAAAGAAAAACGTTGGGGATAATCGTTTAGTTTAAAACGGGGAGTGGGTAAGCTTGACCGCTTTCATTCAACGTGTCGCTCTTGCTAATATGATTAAAATTATGCGTCAAGACACACGCGGGTAGGTTAAGGCAACTCCGAGTTTAATGACAGTCAAAATTATGATCAATTTAAAAAATATTCATTTTTTGGAAAACAGCGCGGGATATTAATACCAAGTGAAAGAGTTCACCAAGATATTATTTTTCTACTTCGGAATCGACTCAATGTTTGAAGATGCCGTGCCATGGTATCACGTGACAGTTAAAAATAGATCACCTTTTTACCTTAACAAAATATCAAAAAATGTAACACTACCCCGAAGTTCATTTGTATGTTTGCTACAATAATTCGATTGGCAATTAGTTCATGTTTATTAGTATTACTGCTAGAATCCTATTGTAAATCGCATAAAATAAAAATTGTAAATATTTATCGGAAACCCTCTCAACTTCTAAAAATTTCATTGAAAATACTACGTATTTTTCGTTTAAAACAACAAAGCACAGGATTCTAGCAGCACTTTTCAGGTAGTTTAGGTCATATGCCGTTGATATTTACCAAAATCATCTTTCCTAATATCCGGGGTAGTGTTACACTTTTGCCATTTTATGTACACGCTGACAGAGGAAAGGCTGGTCAAGCCATATAAATGTCGATCCGCTTACCTTATAACACTCGCTGATTAAAAAAAATATCCATGCCTGTATTATCCTGATTATATTCTAACTGACACTCATCTAAATCTTAGGTATCTGTATTAAATAAGTCTTGTTTCGGCATTGTTTACACTGCATTCCGATGATATGTTTCCCGACATGATCTTCTCTATTAAACATGCTTGTGACGTCATCAATGATAATTATACGTAATAGCGAGCGCAGCTCGTCGGCGCGCAGCGCCGGCGAGCAAAGCGAGCTCTAAGAACCAGTGTGCGCGGGAAAAAGAACGAGCTAAAACTACAGTTCATCAAACAAATTTTTTTGTCTACGTCCAATAATGCTCTCTAATGTTTTCACCCGTGGTGCTATGCCAAAAATGGCCGACTTTTAACTCGTAATTTACGGTGTCTTAAGGTTTGAAGACACGTTTTGAGTATGCTTTGGCGAGACTCAAGAGATTTGTTACATGCTTCCATACCTTCGTATATTGAGTCGAGATAGGTAAACAAAGACGAACAAATCATGGATGACGTCACAGTGCTCTCGCGCTATATTTCCCGCGGTAAATTTAGAGGCGGATCAAACATCTGTAATGCGTGTACTAGCTATTTCAGTATAGACTGCGATACCTGCCTCATTGACATATGATTTGTTTTTAATTTTTTTTTAATATAGAGATTATATAAATAAATACTAGCAAGAGCCATACTTTACTCCATTTTTAAGCTAATTGTGCATGCATGTACAGTAGGCAGGTAAGTATAACATGAGTAGGGGAAATAAACAATAGGACATTTTGAACTAAATAAAAAGGAATAAAGAGAAAAAAATTAACAGTTAAAACATTTATGTAGATATTGCATGTAGTCAAACCATTAAATTTAAAGGTGGGAAATTACACACCTACAAACAGGGACCGGGCACTCTCTCTCTCTCTCTCTGTGTCTCTGTCCCTCTCTCTCTGTCTCTCTCTGTATCTCTCTGTCTCTGTCTCTGTCTCTCTCTCTCTCTCTCTCTCTCTCTCTCTCTCTCTCTGGAGAGGGGTAGGGGGTTGCGCTGTATGTATCATAACCATTAAAATTAGTACCTTTGGCATACTTATTGTAGAGCAATACTCTCTCAAAAATTCTTTGATGTTCGTTGATACTTAATAACACTAGGTTGACAGTGATGCAAGGTATGTGTAATTCTTGTTGCGCTCGCAAGAACGGTAGCACCGTAAAACATATTAGAGAGAAATCAAAGATATATTCAGTTAGAAGAGTTTCTAGTGATAATTTATGTCTGTAGTTTTTATGATTTAAACCAGAGATAAAGTTAAAATCGACATGTTTCTGAGTAAAATATGACATCATGGTGCTTATTGTGACGTCATATCGATCAGAGGAATTTGATCGCTGTGAGTTGCCTTATCATACCCGCGCAATGGATGCTTGAAATAAGCTGACTATAACATTATGCAAAACTAACTCGACCGAACAAAGGATTGAATGAGCTGTGGAAATACTTTATGAATGTATTTAACCACGAAAGAGAGAATGAATGTTAACAACTGTCAATGTTCTTATATAAAAATAAGTTTATTATTCACATTGTTTTACAAAAACTATTTGTCGTTGTTTTGAGAATAAATCCTGACATTCCGTAAAAAATGTTACAAAACGAAAAAACCGCACGATCACGCACGAACACGCACGGTAAAACACGCAAACTATTTTTACTGATACATGCATGATCCCGCACGTTACACGAACGATCACCCACGTTACACGAACTATTCAACACGATTGGCTTGTCAACAATAACGTTGTTTCCACTGTAAAATTATTTTAGAACTCTGATCCCTGTCACTGTCTTGGTTGCTTCAATTTGTACATGTTTAAGTAATTCGGATTTTTCCTTGATACAGCTGCTCCAAACAACATATCTATCAGTTGTATACTTTTCGCATGCCATTTCATGTATATACCATTAATATAATTAGATCAACCATCCTCCGACTGTATATTTAGATGCAAACCTACTTTTTTTTTAATTGATAACATTTTTGCCGTAGAGGGTATATATGTTTTTAATTTTGAGAAAATATATTACGTCAGTTGCCTGTGTTTCTAATTTACAGGTAAATAATAGAATTGAAAACTCAAAATAATAGAAATAAATTGCATTTTTAAGAAGAACCATGACTGTATAGGCAGAAAATTGGATGTTGCTTCAATAAAGTTAATCAGACAAGTTTATGAAAAATTATTTTTAAGTCGTAAAAAATTAAAAACATGTGTAAATATGTATATGCTGTATATATACGTATAAAAAATCAGTATACATTGGATATGAAAAAGGATAAAAATATGACAACCAATCATTTATTATTTTGTCAGTGAAACATTCTGACTTCTTCAAATTAAGCATAGGTATCTGACATTATATTCTTTGGTCTTGATATAAATATATATACCCTTTACACAATAAAGCAGTAAAGAGGTTATATATTTTCAATTATTAGAAAAATATACAACGTCAGGTGCCTGTCAAATAGAGCTCTGTTGAATTGCCTTAAATGTGACGATAACGGGCAATATGTTTGTTAGATATATTTATCAGAGATTGTGACAAGTTTAAACTTTAAATTCTGTCACATGAGGGAATGAAAACCATGTCATCTATGGCAAAAAGTATTCTAGCCCTACTCGCCAGATACATTCCGAAGCAAACGGTCATCTTCTTAGCTTTTATACATAGTATAGTAATAATAAATGGATATCATATTTTCAATCTAAACACTAAATGATTAAGTGGACATATAAGCCTTAAAGAAATTAGCCACGTCCGCATATGTATCGGACAGTATGTACATTTTAAAACTGAAACTTTCAAATATGTGCATGATTGTACATTTAAACCGTGTAGAGTAAGTTCCAGTTCAGATCAAAACTCTGAGGTTTGGGTCAATTCTCAACAGGATCAATTTTTAACGGGTCGAGATCATCAGAGTTTAGAAAAATCTTTCTCATACCATTGAAAAATGACCCCGGGTATAAATTTCACGATTTTGGTCTCAATTTTCAACGTTGAAAAATGACCCCTCGGGTCAATATTCAACGTTGAAAAATGACCCCCGGGTCAATTTTCAACCCGGGTCAATATTCTTTGTTACACCGGCAACCCAGACTTTCAAAATTTAGGTATTATGCATTTCGAACTTGACAAACACCATTTATTAACTATATTTTATTATAAAAGACTGCATACGCTTTTTAAGTAAGGTTTTGTTTTTAAATAAATGACGGCAAGATTTGTACTTTTATAATTTTATTTTCTTTTTTTAAATTTTACAATATATCAAATCAACACGTACATACAATCACATGTTAAACTAATAAACATTGTAAAAAAAAGACGGTTTAGTACTTGATTAAAACTACCTGGCTCCCCACTAAAAAATCAAGAAGAAAAGGGGAAAAAAGCAAATAAATTTATTGGAATTTATCACATAACCAACCTGTATGTATATTTTGTTTTAAATAAATGAGTGTTTAATTATCCTTATTTAGTTATAAATCTTCACAAAAATAGTAAACGTTGCTATTACACCAAAAACATGCGAAGAGTTTATATATAAGACCTTTATCTTTATTCCTTTTAAAGTGAATTAGAGATTAATTATTCCTTCGGCCAGTCTGACTTAGCTAAACCACCCCGGTCGTGCTACCGAAAAATCTCGTGTCGCTTTAGTGCACACAGCCCTTGACATAGATAGCTCCAGGTAATTATATAACTTTAAAAACACTTGGAAGGGTACTTTTACTGCTGTGGTCAATTGTTTAAATATAAATATATAGTTTTACGTCAAAGATCTTAAATTTATAATACAGTCAAAACTGCAGAAGCGGCCACCCCTATTAAGCAGTCACCTTTCCTATGCGGTCATTTTATTTTCTTCCGATGAAAAACCTTATATAATTGCCCTCTAAAGAGATGTCATCCGTCTAACGCGGTCAGCGGTTATCGTATTTTGATCCAAAAGTGTACAGTCGACATGCATTAGGCGGCCATTTTGGCCGGTCACATGATTTACACCAGGGGATTTTAAACATAGCTTCCGAATGTCGGGTTATTAGTGTAAACAATAATTATACGCTTGAGTCGAGAGAAACTAAATTAATCGATGTATTTATATTACATAATTGTCAGATCAGATATGAATGGAAATCAAGTGAATTGTTTAAGTATGTATTAACACTGTATATTTTATAACATGTATGAAATAGGTGTCAAAAATGTCCGCGGCAAGGCAAGAGAAAATTGCTTAATTTAATAATATGATTTTGAGTTCAGAAACTGTCGGCTAAAAACTTAATTGTTGATTTGTATTAAAAGTGTTATTTTTTATATATACGGTACTCATGAAAACAGTTCGTGTTATAATTGTGAAAATGTCAGCAACAAGGTTTTACCACTTAATGACTTTTTTCAATAATTTAAATAAATATATAAAAATTGCATGCAAAATGCATTGCTATGTAATTGTACCTATTTGTAAATATAATAGATACTATAAAAACATTCAATCATATACATTATCTATCATATGCATTTTGATTCATTATTGTTTTATTGTGATAATTGTTCTAATAAGGTATTTGATGTTGGCAAATTCACAAGTCTCTATTCAAAATTTACCTCTGTTAAGAGGTCACTTTGGGTGCCTCCAGCAGGTGACTGTTTAATACATGTTTGACTTAATTACACATGTATTTCTTCTCATGTTTAAAAATTATTGAAATACCGTTACGTTTTGCAATACGGTCGGTCGCCATAGAAATCATCAGGGTAGTGCACGTGTCGACGGTTTTCTTATTTCTTTGAAACACCTTGGAACATAATTCACTTGACTTAACAGAATAGCGACCTATTTGTCTCCCAAAAATAGAAGCACCTCTCACCTCTCCCAGCAAAATATTTAACATCTGACTTTTCAAAATGGGAGATCGTACAATTCTTACCCCTCTGAAATAGTAAAAAACAGAAGAAATAATGTCTTTGTGACTTTCACTCCATCTTTTTATTTATGTCTATGAATTCCTATTTTTTTGTTTCATTGTAGAAAAAGTGTTTTTCTTCTCTCTAAAGATCTGCAGAATTTCAGTATTTTTACTTAGAAATCATTTAGTGATACAAATAGACACGTCAATGAGGAGAGTGCAAACATACATACATGTACATGAAAAACAAGTTAGTAACATGAATATGTGATATGATAGAAATAATTGTAAAACATAGGTCGATCTTCGTGCCGTACTTAAGTGGCAAAAAGGATTTTTGATCCAGTGGGAGCTCTGCCCCCTCCCAAACCCATCCCGACACTGCCGACTTTTTCTTGCAACCAAAATTCCCTGAATTTTACATTTAGAAAATTAAATTTGGGACATTAACACACCCCTTTTCCACACACACTTTTTAGATGAAGTCCCAAAAAAATATTGGCATATTAAAAACTAAATTGTATTAAAATAAAAAGTAGTTAAAGTTTCTTTACAAACCCTATATGTACATGTGCTTCCCTCACAGTTAAGATTTTTAGGATTTTAGAATCTGTCCTTTTATTTGCTTGTCAAGATTTCCGATAAATTATGCCCACCCTTTAAAAAAACGTGCCTGCATGGCAAAACATTATACGAAGAGTTATCCCTCCCACTGAGCACCTCTCGTATATATAGCACACCATCGGGTGGGGGAAGGCGTCCTCGCTTATTTACAGTTTGTGTTCGTTTCAATATTTTAATTTTTCACTGCACTTTACATAAAATATTTCATGTCTCAGCAGTAGAGGTGTTAGTATGATTACAGGGAATCGAAATGTTTATGAAACATAAAAACACTGTTTTCCATGAATCAGCGCAGTGACTTTTGTGTTCATCACACTATGATAAAGGCTTAGTTTGTATCGTGTCATCAGTTGTACATAAACGTATTATTCGCTTTGATTTTGTGGTCGGAATAATTAAATACGCATACATGTACATTAATAATGTGATTTAAGCTATCATCAACTAAATAATATCACATGCAAAAGCGGGAATTAACACTTAAATTTTTTTAGAATATATGTATCCATTTCTTCGTGTATATGGCATCTATTCTTATTGTTACAGCTGTATGACGTTAAAAAAACTCTGCAAACTTTTTTTCAGTTTTCCCAAAGCAGGGAGTTTCTGTACAGTGCGTCGTTTCTCTTTTCTGTTGTTGTTTTTTTAGGTCTTTAAGTTAAAATTCACTATAACTATAATCACTGTCCCAAAACAATTTCAGATTAATGTCTGTAACCTTACCCGTCCCGATTCGAATTCCTAGTTTTATTTGTTTTATGCATACATGTACATCATCTATTCATAGATTTGTTAACACGATTTGTTTGTTTCTCAAATTAATGTATATGGTTTACTACCAATCTGCAGTGGTATAAACAAATGTTGCATTTTAAAAACGCTAGATGACACCCCCCCCCCCACCACCACCACCACTGCCTTTTCTCCTTACACTCGTCTGGGTCTGATAGGTATCTATAAGAGGTCATCTTCACATGATCTCTACATTTGCATGCCTTTATCTGTTTTATGAGAGGGGTAACTCTTCAAGACTCTGCAGTTGGAGGTTACAAAGAAAACAGGCATGAATTAATTTGTGTATCAACTTCTGAAGCGTTCCAATTCATTATCTAAAGCCCTGATTGGTCAGAAATTATGGTCGTGTAAAGATGACCTCCTATAAAAGAGGACCTCCTATCAATACCTGTCAGATCCTAACAAGTGTAAGGAGAAGGGGGATGGTTTTATTAAGGCTGATTGACAATCCTATCTTGGCTTGCAGCTGTAACGGAAGTTATCCTCGTTGCTTGCAACGAGCTCGGCTCTAGTTAACTTTAATATTTTTCCATCTCGTTAGTATAATTTAGATTTATCATTTCATCTTAGTTAACAGTAAACTTTATATTAAATAATTCGAAAGTTGTTTCTTTCCAATTTAATTCCCATCTTGGATGGTGGTAAACATTGTTTAGATAAAGTTTAATAAAACAACTTTGTTTTGTTTAAAATTTGTTTTTGCGATTGTATAATTTAACTATTTTCAATTTTCAGCTTTGATTATTTGTTAATTGACAAAATTGCATGATTCTAGATAATAAAAATATCTTCTTGGTTTTTCTTCTACTTCAAACTATTGCGCTCTTGATCTTTTATGGTTAACATTTTCTTTAAGTTTATGTGCTCGTAAGTTTTCAAATTCTTCCTGCTAATAAATCAGCATTAGTTTGTTCGACTTGTCTTTTTATCTTATCTTTAAATGTTAATAGAACTAGACTTTGACCCGTGCGTGCACGGGTTGACATTGCATATGATATCGGACATTAACGAAATAGATACATCAACACACCGCATTGTTGACATTTAAATAAGCAAGCTTTAAGCCTTCATAATGCTTTTAATTTCATTACACTGACTCTGCTTAAATTAGTTAGAATAACCCAACTATGTCTCGCCACAGTTAAAATGCCTCCCATATACCCGTAATGTAGCAAACAATATCAGAATCGCTCCGAAACGATTTTAGAGAAAATTAATGAAGCTACATTACATTGAAAATAATAGTTAAATTATTCATAACAAACCATTTTGAGGTTGTTAATATCTTTCATCTAAAATTTAATTCATATTAATGAAAAATTGAACACTTTTTCACCAACGTTTTTTACTCACTTCGAAATTACACACCATGTTGACGTTTGAAACTCTCGGGATTTTTCATTTTAGAATTATCTCCCGTATTTCCTATAATGAAGAGAATATATGACAAAATTTCAATGAAAATTTACATGTATTTGAGTTTCTCCATGCAAATGTGATATTGTGGAAACATAAACTAAAGAGCCTCCCGTGATTAAACGTGAAAGTAATGCACATGCGCATGGATTGTAAAATCCAAAAAATTATTTCCGGATTTTTTAAAGGCATTTTCGTTGATTATTAATTAGCGAAGCTTGATTGAGAAAAAATAAAAACAAATTGGTAATCTTCAAGTACCAATGCTGTTTAAAATATATAAAACAAAAGACAGTACTCTTCCGATTTCTCGGTATTTAAAGACCAAAAATTCGAGACTATTATTTTAATATAGTAGTATATATTGTAGAAGTATATAAGTCTTTGTCAAGTCTAGTTTTTTATGTATAACGTCACACTGTAACTGTAGGTTTATTAGCAGTAAATTGCATAGCTAAATCCAATAAACTGCCGTGTAAAAATTGTATGACTTAGTAACAATGTAACCTGATAAAGACAACCGCTTGATTAAATGTCCGTTTTATATTTTTTTGTTTCATTCGTTCATTCATAATCATATATCCAGAACCATGATCTTTTCTTAATCTTGATAATAGAAAGTAAGAAAATAGTAAAAAAAAAAAACCGAAGAGGTTATCCACTGGGAGGTAAAAACTGTGTAATGCACCAGTTTTTCTTCTCCTAAAACAGCTTTCAGATATCAAATTTAAGAAAACTGTATGATGCTGTAGGTGATTTGTAAACGTTATGCGTTTGAGATACAGTTGATGAATTGGGGTCATTTGTTTATAAGTTTTTACACCGCCAAAGACCGTTTCAGAAGGACAACCATCCGAATGATTTTTAAACGTGTTCAGCAGAGATCATTCTGAGGAATTTTATTGGTTGCATGAAAACATCGAATTGCTGTAATTGTAAAGAGCCAATAACGAATACTATAAATTTTGCTTGTAATTTACATGTGCGTATTATGCTTGTATCCTTTCTGTTTGAATACTGAAGAGATATAGTAGTAGTAGTTAATACAATACATAAATCTGTTGACCCTGTTAAGAACGATCCAAACACCTGTTTTCAAATTCAAATTGCCTTTCGTTCATACACAGCTACATAACAAGCTTATTTTTCATTAATAGGGACATAATCATGTATTTCAATAAGAGTGGAACAATGAACACCATTCATCCTTTTGCTGTAATGATCAACCATTAGGACGGATGTTGGCTGATGAAAAACTTAACTGTAAAGTCATGTTTAGCTTTCATTTTAATAAGGACATTGTGGTTACCTCATAGTCTTAACGAGCACCCTCAGTGTTTCCGCAATAAAAGGAAATAATTAATGAAGTGTATAGGAAATGTTTTGATTTCAAGAAGCGATAAACTATTATGAAATTAATTGCACGTAATTTTCAATCTTCACTCTTATTTTCTGCAAAACCATTTAACAAGTCTATCGATATTTCGTCACCAAATAAATTTAGTTAAAATGGTTCACCTTATCTTGCGAAAAATTTCTTAAATTGTCTAAACACCTATATATTAGGACACAACTGTTTTTTTTTTTTACTAAAAATCAACTTATGTATTTACATACATGTTCGATGAGGGTACATGTTCAATTTCTGTAATTGAATGTACTTGCTAACGTTACAATACGATGTGCGTTCAAAACGTATTAATCTGCATGCCGTTACGTTTAAATTTTGTACAGATTAACGTCGTATTACTAAAAAAATGGGCATTTCTCTCTGATTTTAGCTGTAGAAAATTAAATTATAAGAAATAAATTTAATTTCTACCTATGTTATACGAGTATAACATAGCTTGTGACAGTTAACGCTTTTTTATACACTGCTTCGCGGTTTATAGAGCGTAAACTACCCCAAGTTATGTTTTATCGTATAACATAGGTATAAATTAAATTCGTTCCCTAAATGTAAATGTGATATGATAGTCTCTCTTTTCTTTCTTTCTTTCTTTCTTTCTTTCTTTCTTTCTTTCTTTCTTTCTTTCTTTGTTTCTTTCTTTCTCTACTTCATTCTTTCTCTCTCTCCCTCTCTTTTTAAACACCAAAGCTTGCTACTTATGAATTAGTCTGACACTTCCCCGTTCCAAACACATTTAGTTTTCATATCATATCAGCAAGTTTCTGTATGTTTACTAGTCATGCGTAACACCTTCGGACTTAATCTCACAGAATAAAACACATCAGATTTATTTTTTCTGTGAAAGGTTTAAAGTGTTCCGGATGATTTGTTTATATGTTTCTTTCTCTTAAAGACCAGATGTGTTCCGGATGCATCGCCAGTCTTCAATAGAATAGACTGCTCTCAAAGAACAGTATACATACATTCTTAAATCCGAGTGACAGCTGTAGAGATTTAAAAGTGCTACAAGTAAATGCTCTATCATTTTTATCATTTTCATTTCATATTCTGAGTGCTTATGCAACCTCTCTCATGGCACGTAAACATTACAAGGCATCGCGGTTGTAAATTATCTAAGGCTTCTAAATTTCATTAAATGTTTCTTTTAAGCTCTTTTGAAAAGCTGATCCTAAATAAAATGTTGATTCCTGGTAAAGACTACACCTAGTACTATTTAATAAAGGTATTTCATTAAAACTATATAACTCGACTTTTTTAAGTGTCGTTAATAAGCTCGCAAGTCCATACAGTCTTTCTTTCACACAATTTGCTTAAATAAGTGGTTTATGGCACACAACACATCCTCGCTCTAGATGATCAACCAAAACTGAAAACTCTACAATCCTTCGCCCTTCAAAAATATCAATATATGTCGATCGAGAAAGTTCTTTGCTATCATTTTTACAGTGATCCAACTCCAAACCAGAATTTACATCATCTACGTGTGTCTGAGTTTCATTATTGTTCACATCGATGTTATTTATGTCACAGCCGGTGGAAAAGCAAGTGAACCCTTTTTTGAACCGACCTTTCTTGTCTCTAGCTCGTTGACAGTTTCCCTTCATGTTCGATTGCTTACTAGTAACTTACTAGTAATTCTCCTTCTTTGACAAAAGATTTCCGAAAAATATAAATGCCAGACTTCATGGTACGAATAAAATATTTCGAGATATGGGAACGAGTTATCCCGCTTATTTTCGTTAATAATCGATAATTTTTAGTGTGATCTTCTTTACACAAAAATAAAAAAAAACGTTTACCTTTAAATTCAATTTTAACTCTTTACTATACTTGTGGGTATCAAACACACAAAAAAATCTACTCGTAAAGATTTAGGTAAAAGATTAAAAATTATCCATATGATCTATAATTATTTTTTTAAGCTATATACTATTTTTGGTCGAGTAAAATTTCATATTTGCAAGATTCAAATTTCTAAAAGTTTCCTTAATCTTTGTACTGACCTCAATAGTTTCCTTAATATTTGTATTGATCTCTTTTAGTCAAGGAAATCATTATAGTCTGAAAGTGGCAACACTCTTATAGTCCTCTTAAATCTACTCCAATTGGATCTGGGTTTTTTATTCTATTTTCATATAGAGCCCTCACATTTTCAAGTTTGAGCCTTCTTTAAGACCCTCAGAGAACAGCTGTTCTAACTTAAAATACATAAAGGAAGATGTCAAGCAATATGCACTTTTTATATGCCAATGTTTTCTTTTAATCAGGCATATGTTGTGCCATCAATTTACTATTTTCTCTAAAAAAGAAAAATGAAATTATGACAAAAAACATTGGTGGTTAAATATTGATTTTTTTTGTCTATCTTGGCCTTTATATGAATAATTGATTAATTATGTAGCATGATCGATAGGAAGGGGATAGACTGTTAACTTTGCTTCAAATTTGGTTCTAAGTATATTAAAAAAAAATATATAAATCAATGGTCTAATTACATGCATCATTTTTTAGAAGAAAAAAATGAAGTTGCTTTTTTTACTCTTTTGGCATTGATTAAATTTATGAAAAATTTTGATAAATTTTGACAAATTTTAAAATATCGTTTGATATTTTGACAAATTTTAAAATATCGTTTGATTTATTGCTTCCTGGTCCTATGATTTAATAGCTCGACTCATATCGCTTGACTTTTTATGTGAGCATGACCAACAATGTGTTTAAGTCTAAATTGGACCATGCTGCTTTAAAAATATAGGATGACATAAAACGAAAGAAAAGACGAGCTAGTATTGAGAATTTCCAGATTAAGTAATGAAGTACTATTCAGGGCCATATAGAGGTGATCTCAATATAATTGATGGGAGAGGATGCGTCATCTCTGAATATGATAACATCAAATCGTTAGGAATTCTCTATACAACATATATTTATTTATTTGTAATTATCTTGATAAAGCCAGTTTTAGAATTTAGATTACCTAAAGGCTAGCAACAGGAATTGTTCGATCAAGTTGTAAAATATGATGACATATGAAATTGTGTTACATTATAATTTCAATGATTAATTCTCATTCGTTGCACGGAAAGATAAATACAGAACCCCCCCCCCCACCACCACCACCACCACACAGAGAGAGAGAGAGAGAGAGAGAGAGAGAGAGAGAGAGAGAGAGAGAGAGAGAGAGAGAGAGAGAGAGAGAAGTCAGGTGAACAGACAAATTGATGATTTCTTCTACTCAGCTAACGGCTTTTATAGCACCACAATGTCTAAAACAAACCATGCAATGCCTTATTCATATTTCCTTATTCATGAAATTAGTTATTTTATTTAATAATTGGTATACAATTTAGATCACGGAGGGGTTGGATTCTAAAGAGCAAGAACAGCTGTTTTGTAACATTGATTCAAATAAACTTTTGAGATGAGCTTTGAAAATATAATCCATGATTAAGAACTCTTGGGTTTTTTCTTTGAACTATTAAATCAACTTTATTATTAAATAATTGTAAAACATGGTGTTTAAAAACATTTTTAGAATATATTTTCAAACGATATTCAAGAGATCATTGTTTGAGAACTAATTATGGAACTATTTAGAAAATTCAAGCGCAGTGATTAGGCTATTGTATGTAAAAGCATGTAAAGGTACCTTAATTTAATGGAAAAACACAGAGTCGATTGCTAATATTTTACAATTTAACTTATCAACACATACATATTTCCATAAATTGTACATCAGACGCTTTTTATTGTTTTTTTTAAGATATAATTTTAAACACGGTTTAAAGCTATACCGGCAAGGTGTGTGTGAATAGAAAATTCAGACTTGTAGCATATTCATTCATCGTCAGTTTTTTTGGGCTTTTTTGCGTCAGTAAATCAGACCAGTAATGCCTTGTTTTAATCGTACAAGTAGTTCCCTGAAATCATGGCAAAAAACCCAATAACGATGTATACGGCATACAGTCGACACAACTATAGGGCTTTGACAAAATAATCTCACCTCTAAAGTTTATCTCAATACTCTCTCAATCAAAAATAATCGAGTGACGTCATACACGTCAAGGCTTATACATTGATCCGATAGATTTCATTCGGCGTCTGTAAATTTTGACCCACAATTCAAAGTACCAATGGTTTCCAACCTCACATTCTTGCGAGAATTAAATTTAAAACTTTGGAGAAACAGAATAAATTTGTAATTTCAAGAACATCATGCTTTTTAAGTAAATATAGCCGTACGTTTCGCGTAGTTCTTTTTCAGGGTAGTTTTTAAAGAGACAGACGACACTTGAGCGACGGTAACTTTGACTTCATAATAAGGGGAGATTACTCTAACTAGTTATTATTAAATCTGCTGAAATATAAATACCAGAATCTTCTGAAAATCTTGCAGAGCTAACGAATGCGAACATTTCTTCAGATATAGGATACAGTTGTAACTTGCACTCATTTGAATGAATCCTCACATTTATTTTATTCACTATACTTTCGGCAATTTCCAGGGACATTTTTTAGGGGGCTTGGCAGCCTCATTGAAAAAATCTTCACAAGCAAAAAAAAAAAATTCTCAAAATCAGGAAAATTCTAATACGGGGTGAAAAATGGTGAGTATGTAGTATGCCTTTGGTTCTTTACCTGCTCAATAATATCTTATCTATTTTCACTTCAATTTATTACATGCTCCCAAATGGAGGGGGGACTCCATTTTCCTCATATGATCATGTAAATTTTAGAAAAAGATAATTATTATTTTTAAATCGGGGGTGGGGGCAACTCTATGATTTATGATAAGTCAATTTTTTTTATATGTAAGTTTAGGAAAAGAAAAGAGGAAATAAACTGCAATGAACATTATGTTAAAATCTTTATTATCCAACAACATTGTATCTGGGATAAATTCTGCTTAAATATAAATGATTTTTTTTTTTATAAATTATTAATAATGAAAATTTACTAAAAAAAATAGGTGTGTTTCATTCAAATTCATATACGTTACGTTGCTACTTTAATTTTTATTGACTTATCATAATTCATTATTTGATCACATGCTGCGCTCGCCCCAACAGTCACACCATAAAACATTTTACTTGTCAAAGATAGATAAAATGAATGTTAAATAAAGTTTTGGAATTTTATTTTGTAACACATCCATATCTATAATCCTTTAAAAGAAAATAAATGAGTATTTATTCCTTAGTAAGTAATAAATAGCATCTTTACATCAAGAGCAACTCATTGGAGAACAAAGATGACATTCCAGCTGTGACTGACATATGAAATGTTTATCATCTGGATTAGTTAACATATTGTTTTTTCCCCTTTTTGTCACAAATAATTGTTCTTATTAATTAACGTGATTGGTGGTCAATGCACTTCTTGGTCATTTAAGTTTTGAATTCTCTCTCTGGTAGCAAGTTGTATTTCAAAATATGGATATTGATCAAGTGACTGCTGAAATGAAAACCGGGCAGCCTGGATGTTGCCCTTGATCTCTTGACAGATCCCAAGAATCTCCCACGAAATATCAGAATCTTTATCCACTAAACCCTCGCCATGCTGTACAAGAGCAGTTATATTATCTAGAGCCGCTTGTGCTCTTGATGTGTCGTTATGTCTACAGATTAAAAACTCTAGCATATTTGCAACAATGAATGGTGATATGAGGATCCAACTTCTGTGGCTCCGTTTACTAGACTCATGTTCCAGCATCAATTCAGTAATATAACAAATCGCATTGTCAAGCCGTAGATAGTTTGGTATTGCTTGTCTCATTTTTGTAGACAAAGGTTGTCCTCCTACAGCCTCAATATACGCCCTACGTTGTCCGTGTCCTCTAAACAAGACATATGGTTGTGACATCTTGACTTTTGATAAATCTATTATAGATAAAGCTTCCTGGTATCTGAATGTTTTGTAATAGAACATTGCAATGTACAGCATGTCCGACACATATCCAAATTTCATTGATAATCCAAGCAAGTTGAGTGCGTTTCTGTCTGTGATATATGTATTTTTGTTGTCATTTTTATCAATGTATTTGTCATGTAGTACAAACGCAGTACTTTGAAGGACTGTGGCTGTAAGCTTTTGTAACAGGATGGTCGTATAACTTGTCCGAGGTGAACAGATCAACTGTTCTATTTTAAGGAGGACTTTTGCACAGTCCTGTAGATTGCTGGTTATTACAGAATCACAATCTTCTATTTCTTCCAAAAAAGTAAAATCAAAACAAAGCTCACAGCCCATAGTGTATTCGTAAGAAACTATACATCCAAGATAGATTAAGCTGTTAATGATATAGTCTCTGATAGGTGAAATGTGTAACAACAGGGATGTACCCTTCTCATACAATTTATTGAGTTTTTTAAATAGATTTTTCCGATCTTCGCCATATATACGGCTTAAAAACATATTGTTCTGGGGAATGAAAAAATTAGGACAAACCCCATCATACACCCATTTAAGAACAAGTTTAAAGCAGATCCAGAAACCTGCCATTATATTTCCTGGACACCACTGAGGTAGCATGTTTTGTTGAATGGCCCAAAAAATGGCTGTTTTCATGTGATATGAACACAGCATTTTCTCTTCATCACTTAATCCAGCATTAATTACATCATTCATGAAGAACTTCAGCAAGCCATAAATTAAAAATTGCGTATGATTCATAGAGTACACAAGTTTGTCTTCTGCCTGGGAGAAAGATATTCTCCATTCGATGTCTTCGTGGTTTCCTAGTTTGTGTCCTATCGCAACAAAGTGACAACCATTTCGGAAAATGTCGCTAGAAATATGCTGCGG
The DNA here is from genome assembly GCF_963853765.1 of Magallana gigas. Taxonomy (NCBI): domain Eukaryota; kingdom Metazoa; phylum Mollusca; class Bivalvia; order Ostreida; family Ostreidae; genus Magallana; species Magallana gigas. The sequence continues at coordinate 30,186,699 of NC_088862.1, forward strand.
AGGCCATGCATGACATCTTTCTATCCATGATGATGCAGTGGGAGGCCAAAAATCACTGACAAAACAATGGGCATAGTCATACATTGTTCTTCCGACAAGTCCACTACCACATGGTCCATGTATTGTAGAATTAGGTCTTATTAGAGAACATGTGATCTCTCTGAATTTAGAGCTTGATAAGTACAAATCTCCTTTTTTTCGTACACAAGCATCATTAACGTTTTTGAATGTGTTTTCTAAGTGTAAGCACCTAAGTAAAGTAAATCCTGGCGGACTCTCAGAGGTGTTACAGAGAATCAGATTATGTCTGTCGGTGTTGTACAACCCAAATTGCGACATATTCCAGATTACACGGTGCCTAGGTACTATATACATTTCGTCTATGTCTGATTTATGGAATCGGAATCCTTCTCTGTGGCTACCTCTTTGCATCTTTTTGCAAGGATAACTCGCACGCCGTTGATTATCCAGGAACTCGCTAATGTCCACCATATCCCTTCTACATCTAACGTATTCTGGGGTCCCTATTATGTGACACATCCCATGATAAACTGACGGAGACATTAACTGGAAAGCCAACTGACTGGAAAAATATTTTGAAAATAAGTTTAATATCGGTTTGCGAGTTGTAACTTGTAAAGTTAAAATACAAATTGACTTACGTGTGTGGTGTTGTGCTTGAGCACATTTTCATGCAAAAGGTGTGTGATTTCTGAAAATGTAATTAAATGATTATATTACCACGCTGTACATGCACGAAGCTGTAAAGAAGTCAGGAAAGCTTTTGAAAATTATTGATTTTTTAATTTGTATTTATAAATAATCATAATAAGTACTCTTTAGCAAAATGTATATTTTTTTAAAAATAATCAACAGCCCTTGTGTTTCTCTCATTGGTTTTAATATCGTAATTTCCTACTCAAACAAGAATATTATATTTGCATAAAATCTTTAAAAGCATCCTTCACAAATTCTAAAATATCGGTTTCATATTCTTGACAGTTTTAAACTACATGAAATCAGAATCCTTTCTCACAAATTCGTCTTAAAAAATTGTCTAGTTACTCACCACATAACTGTTAACCATACAAGGCGCTATCTAATAAATGCGTCCTTTCTCTTGGAAACTAGTTTGTTAATTTGCTTCAATGTCCGGATGTTTTGTCTTTTCCTGAAATTCTTGCGTTTGATAAGATTTCACAGCTGTGAAGCGGGTAAGGAGGTTCAGTGGTCAACAATAAGATTTTTCAATTTATTTTTTGATATATTTTTAGCATTAAATTGTCATACAGTAAAGAAAAACTTTAAACTATTTAGCTTAAAAAATAACTTCTTTTTTCACATGGATAATGAATAAAAACAGTCTAAATTAGCCATCATATCATTAAACCCTTTTTACAACAAAATATGGGTTTTTTCAATTTCGCAGAATGTTTTTCAAGTAGAAAAAAACAGAGTTTAAATGTGTGGTAATCATACACTGACATTTTTTTTCTCAAATGAAAGTTCAGTCTAGGAATAATCTCGATATATAATCATTCAACCGCTGCATTGTATAATGCAATTTACTAACTATTTTTTAACTATTGGTGTTAATATATCATGCAACTTCCACTTATATTGTAATTGGAAATTATCAGTTTTATTTTAATGTATGTTGTTACATACTGTAAATTCCTTATATTACGCGAATACTTAATTCCGCGATCCCGCTGGTTTGTACCAAACCGCGAGAATATAAAATTGCGAACGTTGAACTTTTCTCCTTATTTCTTATAGTTTCCAACTCTCAGAAAATAATGGCGAGATTTTAAAATCCGCGAAGGATGCTTCTCGCGATTTTACGCGGATATTAATTCCTCGCGTTTAATTAGGAATTTACAGTAATATAACAGTGTTTATCTATTTGTTGAACTTGTACACCGAGAGTTGACATAACATTGAAAACAATGTCAAAATTGATTTCTACTATTATTTTGGCGAATTTATATTTTGCATTGAATTATCTTCTTTTTTTAAATCGATGTGGAATTTTCAATTTTAGCAATTTGCATGGACTTTTTAAGGATCGTTAACAACATATATCATCTAACCAATCAAAAAATGTACAGTAGATGTTTTCTGATTGGTGTGTATTTTGAAGTATATATAATTCCTAAAAAATGTTATTAAATTAAAAAAAAATCAAAATAGGATGTTTTTACAAGGAGGTTCCACTTAAATTGTGAATAACATTTAACTCTAAACTATAATTTGGAGAGGGACTCATGCAAATTTTATTTTCGAGATGACTGGGTTTTCGAAAAACATCCAATCAAATCAATCAGTCCTTTTCAATTTAGTTAAATGAAATCTTTATGTATTTTTATACAGAGTTCTTCAGATTTTAGAAGGCTGGGCTGTACCTAACTACATGTATCTATGTATTTAAAGTAAGATGTCAAGCACTATGCACTATTTATATCTCAATATCTTCCTCTTGATCAGACGGGAAGTGTTTTTATATATTGTAAAGCGTTAAGTGGTTCCATAGAAAGAAAAGAACATGGTGCATCAAGAAAAAAGAATTGTTTATTCTGCTACACATTAAAATCGGTCCTAGTTTTAAACGGTCTTGTGCCCTTTTCATTCCACGCAAAATGATACTGCCTGAGTAGATAAGATTGCACAAGGCTACACAAGTAATATAGAGTTGATATAGCGACTGCACTCGAATCGGGCTCACCGAAACAGAATCGTCCTACGTTTTGCACGACGCTTTAATAGTATAGCCTTCTGGTATCCCAGACTTTAAAAATGTAGGTAGTATGCATTTCGAACTTGACAAACACCATTTTCAACTATATTTTATGATAACGCTTTTTAAGTACGGTTTTTGAATTTAAATAAATGACAACAAGATTTGTACTTTTATAATTTTATTTCCTTTAAAATTTTAAAATATAACAAATCAACACGTACATACAAACACACGTTAAACTAATAAACATTGTAAAAAAAAGGACGGTTTGATACTTGATGAAAACAACGAGGCACCCCCCTAAAAAAAATTTTAAAAAGGGGGAAAAAGCAAATAAATTCATTGAAATTTATCGCGTAACCAACCTGTATCTATATTTCGTTTTTAAATAAATGAGTGTTTAATTATCCTTATTTAGTTATAAATCTTCACCAAAATAGTAAACAGTGCCATTACAACAAAAACATGTGAATAACTTATATATAAGATCTATATCTTTATTCCTTTTAAAGTGAATTAGAGATTGATTATTCCTTATTTAGTAATGAATCTCATCTTTACAGCAATAACAAATCATTGGATAACGTAAAACACATTCTAGCATAAACTGGCATGTGAAGTGTTTATTATTTAGATTGGTTAACACATTGTTCTGGGTTGTTGTTTTTTACATAATCAAATAACGTAACAGACAGTCAATCTACTGCTAGGTCGTTTATGTCTTGAAATTCTCAGCCTGATTGCATGGTGTATTTTACATAATGAATTCTCTCTGAGAGATTGCCGAAAAGAAAACAGAGCTTTTCGAATGTCACCCTGGATCTGTTGACAGATCCCCAGGATATCCCAAGAAATATTCCTTTGATCATGTTGGACAAGGGCCTGAAGATTATCTAGAGCCAATTGTGCTCTCGGTGTGTCATTATGTAAAAACTCTAGCATATTTGACACAATGAATTGTGAAATCCGGATCCATATATTGTTGTTCATTTTACATAAATTTTTGGTTTAATTGTTTAATGATTTATTACATTAAATGTATCATCATATGATTTTATTATATGATGTTTATAACACGGTATTCCTCTTGTAAGCAATCTTAAATTCTAACTAACAGCGCTAACAAAGTTGTTTAATGCAAGGCGCCAGTCGTGAACAGCTGCTTTTGTAAATACGTTTTGTTGGGTTCTGTATCGTAAATTCGGCTTTTTTCTTTAAATACTTGAGTCTGATTCAATTGAACAAATGCGAAGTGGTTAGCAACAATAAAGGGGTATCCAATCTTTTAGAGAGAGAGAGAGAGAGAGAGAGAGAGAGAGAGAGAGAGAGAGAGAGAGAGAGAGAGAGAGAGAGAGAGAGAGAGAGAGAGAGAGAGAGAGAGAGAGAGAGAGAGAGAGAGAGAAAGAAAGAGAGAGAGAGATTGAGAGAGAGAGAGAGAGTTTGTTAAGAGGTATAGCGCCTTTTCCCATTTTGCCTAAACCTGTGTTTGGACGGAGAGTACCTGTTACTAAAATAGCTTCAGGTACCTAGCTATTGCAATATGATTTTTGAAACCTGGATACACTGTATTGATTTTAAAATGGTGTCTGTAACAAGTAATTTGTCATAAATTCGGGAAACTTTGTGTATAACAGTATTTGATATTCTGAACCGTGATAAGTTCAAGCAAAATGCAATGGATCTAAGTGTAGATAGAGTACATGTATAGTGTTAATAAAGGGATCTGTTTATATTGGGTATGCTCATACTCAGACTGAATTAAAGAAGATAATTTTAAAAAAAAACTCACAGAAGAATAGATACATACAACTTAACCTCTCTATTCTGTTCTTGTTTCAATTAAGGTGAAAAAGATACTACTTAGTGGATTCGATCCAGCGACCACAAAATCAAAAAGACCTCGTCGTTATCACTGGGCCACCCATCTAACATTTTCAGCAGAAGCATTTTCAATATATATGGCTATATACATGATTATATTAGAAAAGACACTAATTGAAATATGTGTTTAATTTTCAGTACAAAGACCACATTAAACCAAAACTAATTCAATGTAAACGTGTACTACAATACCCGTAGGACATACTTGTAATCGGTTGTCTTTGGTTTAGAGTGGTTCATATAGTCAAATATCCAAATTTTATCGTAAACTGACTACAGTAAAATACGGTTTAAACGAAGCACCATAGACGGGCGATTTTGCTTCTTTATATGCATAATTCGTTAAATCCGTCAAGTTTACACAATGTAATATAGTCACCGGGAATGAAAATCACTTCGCTGTAAGTGTCAATTCATTGTAAGCGTCTTCGCTATAACCGTGTTTTACTGTACTTTCCTAAATATCCCTAACAAAACCTGAATATTGACATGATGTCGTGTAAGATAATTAGGACTCTTAGAGCATAGTGATTGTGTAATTTTTGTTTCTTTGAATATATTTAAACTTGCGCAATACCTCTTTGTGTGATAAATTGTTTTGACAAAATGACATCGATACAGGTTGATTTATCCACTGCATGTCACATTGCAATTAAGTTACACTAAACCTATTGATAGTTTTCTTTGAATCTAGATAATGTAAAGGTGGTTATTTACGCGTGTGGGAAATTTACACTAGTTACGCGGTAAGTTGAAAACCGCGTAAAATACCCCCGCGCGAATGGTAAAATATTAAACGATTTAGAGTGGTAAATCACGTATCCTCTTATTTAATACCCACGCGTTTTGGTTGACCATAGAAAACGCATACTTAACAACCAGCGTAAATAACCACTTTTACAGTATTTTGAATTAGATGTTTTTAAACAATGTAAAAAAATTGTCATTACAAAGCTGACTATCTTGAATTGTTATATGTTTTATATTCAAAAGGAAAAATTGAAAACGAATAAAGAACAAGTGCTAGCCTTTTTCAGTGCCGTTTTTATGTAGAAAATATCAACAAATTGCTTTTTTCCCGTAATATTTAAACACTGGTGGATACTTCTAATTTATATGCATTCATAAATTTACCAAAAACTAGCAGTTTTTAACAGAGCACTTTTTCATTAGGAGATTAATATATTGTCTATATATGACCGCGGCCATACAGTCCTCATCATCCTGAGCATTCATTTTGTTTTATTACAATATCACAATAGGATAAATCGTTATACATACGATATACAATCGAATATATGTTGTTACTGATTTACATTCAGGACCAGCAGATTCTTTAACAATGTCTACAATGTTTACATCTGCAAGGGTTGGTTTATAAAGCATTCTGTGAAATTTAAGAATCTCAAACGTAATTATGATTTGATAAGATACTTCTCCATTCCTATTTCAAGGTTTCCCATTTTCATAACCTTACCTATCATCTTGTTATCATCGCATTGATCATTGCCTAAAACCCTACCTAATCATTTAAAGTTTCTCAATTATATTCCCATGGAAACCCGAAAACAAAAGATTCAAAGGTCGCCAGTAAAGCTGTTAAAACCTTGCATTGCACGACAACCGGATATGTGTAAAATGTTTTACATTTAAACCAATTGTCTTCCAACCTAGCCAAAATTCGGGATGGAAAAAGGGGGGGGGGGGTCGTCTTAGTCAAAAATGTGGTTTTCACACGTTAGTTGTCACCTGGATATAGTATGTTTTAGATTTTTTTTTTGCTGATACGTTTTACATTATATGTGACATTTCAGTTTAGTACATACAAAAAAATGTAATAAGTGTAAATTTGATTAATAATTTTTAATATTACATTGAAAGTGCATATTAAGCAGTGAATATTGTATTCGTTTCTCTGGTGTCTTGGATTTGTGTTTAAGAATAAGTGACATTGACTATTCTATTCCTTTTTCTAAATTCTACATTTTGATTATTGAAAAAAAATGTCTTTGACTTTATCATATTTGAAACGAAGTAGAATGTGAATGTTTGAAGACAATTTATCAAATATTTGGCTATTGAAGGCAATCGTAGAACTGTAAATTTGTTAACAGGTCAATAAAGGAAACATATACGCTATTTATTTAGTTTCATTTATTTCAAATTTAACTAAAAACACAATACATGACACAACAATGAAAAATGGTAGACGATATAGAATTTTAAAAAAAACTTCCTTCACAGAGGCAAATCTAGATTTCCTGAATTAAAATAGTCACATTTAAAACTCTACCCTTTTAACTTACTGTCTATAATACATTTTTTTAAAAAAAAACCTTGCCATTTTATATTTGTATAATTTACAAAACTTTTCTTTACATGTATTATGTAAATTGTAAATGGTTAGATTCGGTTTCTATTATTACAGCAATTTTCGTTGAGCCAATATACCAGGTATTGAATTGGCCTTGCATGTCTGAAATACCCCATAGATATCCTCTATCTGCCGCTGGGGCGGAAACTTTGGGAAACAATATCCCCATTTTATCTGTTCGAGTACTCATGGATTAGTTTTATCGAATCGTTTAAGAATCGTAAACAGTTTTGACTGAATCATTGAATCTATGTCCTTTGCCCAGGGGTTTTCAAGACCGTACTGAAAGTACAATGTTGTTTCTTGGGGCCTACCATCGGGGCCATTTCCTCGAATTCCAAGACGATAATCATCACCAGTGATGTTATTTTTGGCATGGTAAAAAGAAATTGATGAATACACGGAATAAGGCAGTTGATCTATTTCTTGACTGAAATACACTTGCGGATCACGAGTACGTCTACCTATGTTAGATTCCACCAAGGAAGTGACGTAATTAGCATTCACCAGATTCTTGAAAATATTCAACTCCTTTGGATGAAAGTCAACGATATCAAACAACGAATTCATTGCTGGAAAAAGTATAAGAAAGTCAAAATGATCAGTTAGAACTGCTGGGCTTCCCCTTGACATAAGTTACATATACACCCGATGGACCATTCTTTCTCAGAATTTGAACGACCTCAACTCAAAGGCGAATGTCCAAAGAGCTAGAGCCACGAAGCATCAAAATGTGCCTTAAAATTTTCACAAAACTCAAGTTTGAAACAATACAAATTGTAATTACTTATAATGTAGGGCACAATATTCTGCTTCTATGCATATGAATTTTTTTCACTTCGGCCCCACCGTTTAGCACATGCGCATCATCAAACATACTATGATCGTTAAAAATAGCTGAAAATTGTAGATTTTACTGCAGTATTTCCCAAATTTGAATGTGGCCACACTTGAGTACCTCTTTGAAACTTTTAAAACTGAGATATATTACATAAATGATTCCGCCTGCAAAATTTCGTAGAGGTACTCAAGTGTGGCCAATGTGTATTTTACAAATTTTGAAAATTTTAATAACAGAAAATAACACTGACCACTCTATTTTAGGGTAATTATTTGCTTCCTTTTTATTGAAATAGCAGAATTTAGTTAATAATGATAAAGAATTATTTGTGATTATTTACAAAATGATCATTTTATTAAATATTTGAGGAAGAAATGCATATAATCTGAACTTTGACATGTTTTATCTAGTAATTTTATACTGTGTATTCATGTTAACATCGTGCATCATCAATGACGTCATAGTTTGACGTTTGCGACGTCAGTCGAATCTGTACATGGAATCTTGAGTTCTTTCAGTATTTTGCCAATAGAATTGACCAGTAAAGTATGCATTTTTAAAAAGCATTATTTCTATGTTCCACGGTATTATTCAATTGCAGTAGAATATGAGATACATGAACATTGCTATAAACAGAAAAAAATTAATTGGCAAAGTTAACATTGTACGTACGTAAGTAAATATATATTCCTATACCTTTATGTAGAATAAGCGATAGCATGTATACGTAGCTAGTTGTGGGTTTTTTGTCAAACGGTGAAATGCATTAAACGAAAGGAAAGATGCAAGAGATTTTTTTCACACAAGTACTTGTTCCTGAATACCGCGGGAGAAAGACAGTCGACATCACATGAAAACATGTACATATATGATAAACTTAATTTATTCCGTCAAAAAACTTGATTATTTAATTCCTAAGTACAGCTGTAATTGAATATTAAGCCAATCGTCCCTTGCATAAAAAAATTTTGCAAATGCATACGTCTTTTCTTTATCAGCCACCTGTTGATCAGTGTTGATTTGTCGCGTGGTCAATGTATTTCCGGTGAACCGTTACATGCAGTTACACTCCTTTCTAAAAGATCGATTGTGTCCGTTTCGATGAAGACGGCTTTTGGTATACACAGCTTAGAATACATTATCAGCCTGTGCTCTATATAGAAGTCTAATCCTAATTGCGATGTCTTTGTTGATAATTTGTCCAATAAAATAAAAAATCACCCTAAATGTGTGTACATCGGTGACTTACTTTTGCCTATAAAAATCATCTTTGATTATTTTATGCGTATTAAATCTAATTAAAGTTTTTCTTGTATGGAATATAGAAAAAAAATCAGATTGCCGGGCCCTTTCTTTAAAAAAAAAACAACGATGAGTACAGATTGATTTAAAACAGTATTTGTTTCCATTCACCCCCCCCCCCCTTCCATACCCTCTGAAAAAATCGATTTACGGCCGAGTTCACTACAAATCTATAGATACGATAACACAAATTCTACAGGCTTGCTATGAACTCGACTTTTCAAGACAATTTTACAACATTATTTATGTGCTACTGCTTGATGTTTTAAATAAAAATGTTCATTTTAACCTATCTTCGCTCCGAAATAGTAAACCCACATTCTCTCTCTCTCTCTCTCTCTCTCTCTCTCTCTCTCTCTCTCTCTCTCTCTCTCTCTCTCTCTCTCTCTCTCTCTGTCTCTCTCTCTCTCTGAAATAGGATCTTAATTCTCAAGACATTTACGGATAGCTTATCACTTGTAACAATTCTCAAAGGACATGAATATCACTAGAAAAAATGAAATGTAAATGAATAGACATTATGGCATTTATAAGGAATAATTAACTCATAAGAATATTTTTAAAGAAATCGATATTCTTTTTTCATTTAATTAATAAAAATTAAAACACTGCTGTAATGTCATTCCTTTGTTCCAGCAGTCAAAAATTTTACTTGTGACAGTCCGATATATTAGAGAGCTTCTTGATATCAGACCATTATCAGTAGTTACAACACTGTTATTCTTTAAAATCAGGCTGTCTCAGGAATCAACAATGATATTCAATGGCTATATATGCCTCAAACACTTCTGTATGAAAAAATATCACTGTTCTCGGCCCTATAACGGGCCTCGAAACTGTTTTATATTATTTCATACAGAACTGCTTTCGGCATACTAGTACATCCATTACATAAACACAGTCGCTAAAAGGTTTTATTTTTCACTTGAACAGTTCGTGAACGGTGAGCGCAAAGTGATTGTGCTCTAAACGAACGGCGAGTGCACGCTGAGCCGAAGTTGGATAGCGCTTATGAACGGTGAACTGAGAGCGAACGCAGAGCGCAAAGTGAACGTTGAACGATATATGTACTCTATGTGAACGCAAGATGAACGATTTATTCGGAGTGCCCCGGGCGGTATTGTTACATTGTGTTTCGTTGGTAATCAGGAAATAATAACAATAAACTACATGTTTGTATTGTTATAAGCCTAAATATAATATTATCTGACTAAAGAATAAGTGAACACTGAACGAACGCAGTAAGCGTATGCAAGGCGAAATCTTTGTGAAGCACGGTGGGCGATTTGTGCACGATGAGCGGGAACGGAGCGGAGCAGAGAGCGCACATGAACGCACGGTGAGCCCACGGGAAACTGGGAAAATTAAACATTTCAAAGAACTGAACCCTGGCATCTAACTGCTGTAAAGCGCCAGGATTGGGTGAAAATATCGAAGCCTTGAAACAAGTAAAATAATCATGTAGAATAATGTACACAGACTGTTACAGTAATGCATCAAAATTCGAGATTACATATATCTCTATTAAATTCAATTACCGTATCTCTGACATATTTATATATTTATTTTTAATAATTTATTATTACATTGGTAGAATTCAATGATTAATCCTCAGTTATACATTGCGCATCATCAGCATTACTTCATGCAGTTTCAAATTGCAGAAAAAAGAACTTTTAAGACACTGACATATATAAATGTACCGCCGTTATATTGACCTTCAGCACTGGTCCCTGTAATATGTTTTAAACTATATTGTAAATAAGCTTTTCATGCTATTTTCATCAATAAATTTATTTTCATGAATTAATTATAATGTCTACATGATAATTTTATTGATGTTTTTTTGTTTATTTTATTAGATTCAAGTCATACGTAGTTTTATCATTTCATGACGTTACTTAACAAAAATGACGTCTGTTCTACATTTTTCATCAAAACAATGCCATATTGTAAACTCCGTTGATAAAAAAGTATGATAGATATCGAAAAAAGAAAAAGAGTTATGAAAAGCTAAGATCTTACCCTATATTTTACCAAAATATGGTAATTTTTAATGATAGGGCATTTTTTGATGCTTCGTGGCTCTAGCTCTTTCTTTGTTTTGCAATTTCCTTTACAAGCACCTGAAATCCACCTTCAAGAAGCAGCCAAAATCCGTTTTCAGGGGTTAGTGTTCCTCTGATAACAGGTTGGCGAACCCACATTAGTCCATATATAGCTGCAGTGTCATTAGTATATACGTAGCCATTGATAGTAAGAAAAACTCGGAAATATGGATCCAATAGCAGTAAGTCATTTCCTGTAAGAACTCCAAAACTGTCCCTCGAATTTCGTACATAACGTCGGGTGTCGGGCGAGGCATAAGTTCACCGGGGTAATTTTCGAACAAACAGAGATGTATTCGTTAATATCTGTCTAACTGAGCAACTATTCTATAAAGGCGTTCCTGGGGGTTGGTCTCTCCGGTATTTTGGAGCAAAAGTCTTTGCCACGTTGTTTCCTCTTTTGAAAAGACAAAATAAATTTGAAAATGAAATATTTTTCTTCAAATTTATAAAACGTCTTCTTTATTTACTTCATAAATAATGTTTATTAAATGGAATATTTTATCATCACAAAGTGTTTTTTAATTTGTCATTTAGCGGTATTTATCCCATTTTAAGCTCAATTAAAGATCAATATCACTCATGTAATACATTTTAAAATATAACACTGTGTATTCCTACCCAACGTGACGTCATACTTAAACAATACGTGGGTTTAGGCGGTTGTTTGACGTAGAATAAAAAAGGTAAAGAAAAAGAATAATGTTGAAATATTTGAAGAAATTAATGCTGTTTTATTTATTTTTTCATGAATTGATAAAATCATGTTCTAGAATGATTTTTTTTTCCATGAGTAAAATTGTTTTAGGTTTAAGTTTACTCAGGGTTTGTCAAAAAATAGTTTTACAAAGTTCAATATCTGAAGTCAAACGTTGTTTAGATAACAAAAATAACAAACATCGATATTGATATCCATGTTGAGGTTATTTTAGTAAGATGCTATGAAAAAATAGATTTATATTGAAACAGAGGAAATTTGGACTATTTTGTAATGTCTTTTTTCTCTTAAAAAGTTTCTGTAGAAATGTGATTGCAAAAGTTAAGTTTCTACGTTGTTTTTTTTTCACATTATTTTACACATTTTGTGGTTGTTTTATTACATTATTAGCAGTGTGTATATCACTGGCTGAAACTCAATGTGAAAAATATAAAGAATGGTCATGCAAAATAACGTATCATTGATTTTAAAATAAATAAACTTCGATAAAATCAACTCCCGTCAGTTCTTCGGTACTTTGATATTTATTTGTGTTCGAAAATCTATTGTGTAGATTTTATGCAATTCATCGTTTGAGAAGGAGCACCAGAAAGTAATAAACGGCATATCATCCTTTTAGCAAGACATCTTTATTGATCAACCAAAATTTCAGCATCAAAAGTAGAATTATAAGCAAGATACATAGCTTGGTTTGAGTCATGTTTTTGTTCACACGAGTTTATTACATTCAACTTAAGATTTAAGACATGGTATTCCCTATTCAACATAGTTGCATTTAAAATATAAACGAACTAAAGCATAACCTCAGCTCTGTCTAAAACATACAGTAGCATTGTGCGCACAGCTTTGTATCTTGATTCTAACTCGAAGCTTGACTCTCAGATTAGTAAATAGAAATGTGTAAACAATTTAAACAAGAGAAAAATGCACTAAAACAAAGAAAAAAACTTATTTTTCATCATGTATATACTTATATTTCTAGCAGCGAGAATATTCTCCGTTTAGATTGAAATTGCTGAGTATCTAAATAAAACATGTTGCATTAATCAACCATTACGTAGAGATCGTACCGAATTACAGTACATGTACCAACATAATGATTTATAGTATTTTATGATATGTTGTTCGTTCATTTCATTTTGTACAGGTACATGTAAATAATCAGCTAACTGATTTACAGGTCTACACGTAAACATTTCTAAAATAAAGATGATGGTTCCTCTCAAGTTAAAATAATTTAAAAAAGAAACTAAACATGCTAAACGAAAATCAAAACAAGCTAAAACCACAAATGAAAATGTCAACGCATTGAAATATTTAATCTTAATTTACGTTTAATTTAAACGTCACAAATATATTTTGGATGTTTCAAATATTCTCTTTGCACGTAAACTGTTGCACAACAAGCAAATTCATTTCCATTCAAGATGGCTGCTTCTAACATTGACTGGTCCTCTAAACTGGTTTTCGATTCATGAAAAATCGAGCCTGAAGTTAAACTGATTGACCCCCATTCTCTTTGTCTTATTATTATTTTCGTTAATTACTCAAATTTGAAAAAAATTTAGCCCTTAATTTTTGCAATTAATATTTTCCTTCCCATAAGGATGATTTATGCTAAATTACGTTGAATTTGACTCAGTAGTTCTTGAGAAGAAGATTTTAAAAATTGCGCCCACTTTTTCTATAGTTTCAAGGTTTTCTCCGCTTTGAATAAAGATAGGTCTTTCATTTCTGCAATTTATATTTGACTTCCCATAAGGATGGTTTGTGCCAAATTTAGTTGAAATTGGCCAAGCGGTGTTCAAAATTCAAAGTTCAAAATGTAGAAAGTTTACAGACGGACAGACAGACGGACGGACAGACGGACGACGGACAAAATGTGGACAGAATACCTCACTTGAGCTTTCAGCTCAGGTGAGCTAAAAACAAAGAAGTTATCCACTGGGAGGTAAAAACAATATCTAGCTGTTTAATGCAAAAGTTTTTCTTCTTCTAAAAAAAATTTAAGACATCAAATTTAAGAAAACTATATGATGCTGTAGGTGACTTGTAAACGTTTTGCGTTTGAAATACAGTCGGTGAATTGGTGTCATTTGTTCAGAAGTCTTTAGATCGCTAAAGACCGTTTCATGAGGACAACCATCGGAATATTTTTTAAACGTGTGCAGCAGAGATCATTGTGAGGAATTTTATTGGTTGAATGAAGACATCAAATGCTGTAAACGTGAAATGCCAATAACGAATACTATAAATCTTGCTTGTAATTTACATGCGCGTATTATGCTTGTATCCTTTCCGTTTGATACTGAAAAGATACAGTAGCAGCCATTCGCTGGATTTATTATAGTAATGAATCTGTTGAATCTGTTAAGAACGATCCAAACACCTGGTTTAAAATTCAAAATTGCCTTTCGTTCATACACAGCTACATTTATAACAAGCTTATTGTTCATTAATAGGGACATAATCATGAATTTGAATAAGAGTGGAACAATGAACGCCATTCATCATTGTGCTATAATGATCGACCCTTACGACGGATGTTTGCTGATGAAAAACTTGTCTGTAAATTTTTCGAAAGCAGTGGGTCATGTTTAGCTTTCATTTTAATAAGAAAATTTTGTTTACCTCATAGTCTTAACGAGCACCCTCAGTGTTACCGCAATAACAGGAAATAATTTATGAAGTATAGGAAAAGTTTAGATTTCAAGAAGCGATGAACTATTATGAAATTAATTGCACATGTTAAGGTTGTTTATGGTGCAATTTTAAAGTGTTAATTTGCCTTGCAATTTTGCATTCTTTACTCTTATTTCCTGCGAAACCATTTAATAAGTCTATCGAGATTTCGTCACCAAATAAATTTAGGTGAAATGGTTCACCTTACCTTGCGAAAAATTTCTTAAATTGTTTAAACACCTATATATTATGACACAACTGGTTTTTTTTATTAAAAATTAACTTATGTTTTTACATACGTGTTCGATGAGGGTAGATGTTCAATTTCTGTAATTGAATGCACTTGCTAACGTTACAATACGACGTGCGTTCAAAACTAATTAATCTGCCTGCCGTTACGTTTAAATTTTGTACAGATTAACGTCGTTTTACTAAAAAAAAATGGGCCTTTCTCTCTGATTTTAGCGGTAGAAAATTAAATTATAAGAAATAAATTTAATTTCTACCTATGTTATACGAGTATAACATAATTTGGGACAGTTTACGCTTTTTTATACACTGCTTTGCGGTTTATAAAGCGTAAACTGCCCCAAATTATGTTTTATCGTATAACATAGGTAGAAATTAAATTCGTTCCTTAAATGTAAATGTGATATGAAGGTCTCTCTTTTCTTTCTTTCTTTCTTTCTTTCTTTCTTTCTTTCTTTCTTTCTTTCTTTCTTTCTTTCTTTCTTTCTTTCTTTCCTCTTTCCTTCTTCCTTCCTTTCTTTCGTTCTTTCTTTCTTTCTTTCTCTCTCTCCCTCTCTTTTTTGAACACCAAAGTTTGTTACTTATGAATTAGTCTGACACTTCCCCGTTCCAAACACATTTAGCTTTCATATCACATCAGCAAGTTTCTGTATGTTTACTAGTCATGCGTAACACCTTAGGACTTAATCTCACAGAATAAAACACATCAGATTTATTTTTTCTGTGAAAGGTTTAAAGTGTTCCGGATGATTTGTTTATATGTTTCTTTCTCTTAAAGACCAGATGTGTTCCGGATGCATCGCCAGTCTTCGATAGAATGGACTGCTCTCAAAGAACATTATACATACATTCTTAAATCCCAGTGACAGCTGTAGAGATTTAAAAGTGCTTCAAGTAAATGCGCTATCATTTCTATCATTTTCATTTCATATTCTGAGTGCTTATGCCAGCTCTATCATAGCACGTAAACACTACAAAGCATTGCGGTTGTAAATTATCTAGGGCTTCTGAATTTTATTAAATGTTTCTTTTTTGCTCTTTTGATAAGGTGATCCTAAATAAAATTTTGATTCATGGTTAAGACTACACCTAGTACTTTTTAATAAAGGTATTTCATTAAAACTATATAACTCGACTTTTTTAAGTGTCGTTAATAAGCTTGCAAGTCCATACAGTCTTTCTTTTACACACTTTGCTAAATTTAGTGGTTTATGGCACACAACACATCCTCGCTCTAGATGATCAACCAAAACTGAAAAATCTACGATCCGTCGCCCATCAAAAATATTAATAAATATCGATCAAGAAAGTTCTTTGCTATCATTTTTTACAGTGATCCAACTCCAAACCAGAATTTACATCATCTACGTATGTCTGAGTTTCATTATTGTTCACATCGATGTTATTTATGTCACAGCCAGTGGAAAAACAAGTGAACCCTTTTTTGAACCGACCTTTCTTGTCTCTAGCTCGTTGAAAGTTTCCCTTCATGTTCGATTGCTAACTAGTAACATATTCTCCTTCTTTGACAAAAAATTTCCTAAAAATATAAATGCTGGACTTCATGGTACAAATAAAATATTTCGGGATATGGGAACGAGTTATCTCGCTTATTCTCATTAATAATCGATAATTTTTAGTGTGATCTTCTTTACACAAAAATTAAAAAAAAGTTTACCTTTAGATTAAATTTTAACTCTTTACTATACTTTTGGGTATCAAACACACAAAAAAATCTACTCATAAAGATTAAGGTAAAAGATTAAAAATTACCCATATGATCTTTATTTATTTTTTTAAGCTATATACTATTTTTGGTCGAGCAAAATTTCATATTTGCAAGATTCAAATTTCTAATAGTTTCCTTAATCTTTGTACTGACCTCAATAGTTTCCTTAATCTTTGTACTGACCTCAATAGTTTCCTTAATCTTTGTATTGACCTCTTTTAGTCAAGGAAATCATTATAGTCTTAAAGTGGCAACACTCTTATAGTCCTCTTAAATCTGCTCCAATTGGATCTGGGTTTTTTATTCTATTTTCATATAGAGCCCTTACATTTTCAAGTTTGAGCCGTCTTTAAGACCCCCAGAGAACAGCTGTTCTAACTTTAAAGTTCATAAAGAAAGATGTCAAGCAATATGCACTTTTTATAAGCCAGTGTTTTCTTTTAATCAGGCATGTGTTGTGCCGTTAATTTATTATTTTCTCCAAAAAAGAAAAATGAAATGCTGACAAAAAACATTGGTGGTTAAATATTGTTTTTTTTTGTCTATCTTGGCCTTTATATGAATAATTGATTACTTCCTGTTTGTAGCATGATCGATAGGAAGGGGGTAGACCGTTAACTTTGCTTCAAATTTGGTTCTAAGTATATTAAACAAAATAAAGATAAATCAATGGTCTAATTACATGCATCATTTTTTAGAAGAAAAAATGAAGTTTGCTTTTTTTACTCTTTTGGCATTGATTAAATTTATGAAAAATGTTGATGACAAATTTTAAAATATCGTTTGATTTATTGCTTCCTGGTCCTATGATTTAATAGCTCGACTCATATCGCTTGACTTTTTATTTGAGCATGACCAACAATGTGTTTAAGTCTAAATCGAACCATGCTGCTTTAAAGATATAGGATGACATATAACGAAAGAAAAGACGAGCTAGTATTGAGAATTTCCAGATTAAGTAATGAAGTACTATTCAGGGCCATATAGAGGTGATTTCAATATAATTGATGGGAGAGGCTGCGTCATCTCTGAATATGATAACATCAAATCGTTAGGAATTCTCTATACAATATATTTATTTATTTGTAATTATCTTAATAAAGCCAGTTTTATAATTTAGATTACCTAAAGGCTAGCAACAGGAATTGTTCAGTCAAGTTGTAAAATATGATGACATATGAAATTGTGTTACATTATAATTTCAATGATTAATTCTCATTCGTTGCACGGAAAGATAAATACAGAACCCCCCAACCACAGAGAGAGCGAGAGAGAGAGAGAGAGAGAGAGAGAGAGAGAGAGAGAGAGAGAGAGAGAGAGAGAGATAAGTCAGGTGAACAGACAAATTGATGATTTTTTTCTGCTCAGCTAACGGCATTTATAGACACCACGATGTGTAAAACAAACCATGCAATGCCTATATTCGTATTTCCTTATTCATGAAATTAGTTATTTTATTTAATAATTGGTATATAATTTAGATCACGGAGGGGATGGATTCTTAAGAGCAAGAACACCTGTTTTGTAAAATTGATTCAAATAAACTTTTGAGATAAGCTTTAAAAATATAATCCATGATTAAGAACTCTTGGGTTTTTTTTTTGAACTATTAAATCAACTTTATTATTAAATAACTGTAAAACATGGTGTTTAAAAACGTTTTTAGAATATATTTTCAAACGATATTCAAGAGATCATTGTTTGAGAACTAATTATTGAACTATTAAGAAAATTCAAGCGCAGTGATTAGGCTATTGCATGTAAAAGCATTTATAGGTACCTTAATTTAATGGAAAAACACAGAGTTGATTGCTAATATTTTACAATATAACTTATCAACACATACATGTTTCCATAAATTGTACATAAGACGCTTTTTATTGGTTTTTTTTAAAGATATCACTTTGAACATGGTTTAAAGCTATACTGGCAACGCGTATGTGAATAGAAAATTCAGACTTGTTGCATATTCATTCATCGTCAGTTTTTTGGCTTTTTTGCGTCAGTAAATCGGACCAGTAATGCCTTGTTTTAATCGTCCAAGTAGTTCCCTTTAATCATGGCAAAAAAACCCAATAACGATGTATACGGCATACAGTCGACACAACTATAGGGCTTTGACAAAATAATCTCACCTCTAAAGTTCATCTCAATACTCTCGCAATCAAAAATAATCGAGTGCAGTCACAAAGGCTTATACATTGATCCGATAGATTTTTTCGGCGTCTGTAAATTTTGACCCACAATTCAAAGTACCAATGGTTTCCAACCTCACATTCTTGCGAGAATTAAATTTAAAACTTTTGAGAAACAGAATAAATTTGTAATTTCAAGAACATCATGCTTTTTAAGTAAATATGGCCGTACGTTTCGCGTAGTTCTTTTTCAGGGTAGTTTTTAAAGAGACAGACGACACTTGAGCGACGGTAACTTTGACTTCATAATAAGGGGAAATTACTCTAACTAGTTATTATTAAATCTGCTGAAATATAAATACCAAAATCTTCTGAAAATCTTGCAGAGCTAACGAATGCGAACATTTCTTCAGAGATAGGATACAGTTGTAAATTGCTCTCATTTGAATGAATGCTCACATTTATTTTATTCACTATACTTTCGGCAATTTCCAGGAACATTTTTTTAGGGGGCTTGGCAGCCTCATTGAAAAAATCTTCACAAGCAAAAAAAAAAATGTTCTCAAAATCAGGAAAATTCTAATATGGGGTGAAAAATGGTGAGTGTGTAGTATGCCTTTGGTTCTTTACCTGCTCAATAATATCTTTATTTTCACTTCCATTTATTACATCCTCCCAAATGGAGGGGGGACTCCATTTTCCTCATATGATCATGTAAATTTTAGAAAAAGATAATTATTATTTTTAAATCGGGGGTGGGGGCAACTCCATGATTTATGATAAGTCAATTTTTTATATGTAAGTTTTATGAAAAGAAAAGAGGAAATAAACTGCAATGAAAATTATGTTAAAATCTTTATTATTTAACAACATTGTATCTGGGATAAATTCTGCTTAAATATAAATGAAAAAAAATTTATAAATTATTAATAATGAAAATTTACTGAAAAAATAAGTATGTTTCATTCAAATTCATATACGTTACGTTGCTACTTTTATTTTTATTGACTTATCATAATTTATTATTTGATCACATGCTGCGCTCGCCCCAACAGTCACACCATAAAACATTTTACTTGTCAAAGATAGATAAAAAAAGATGTTAAATAAAGTGTTGGAATTTTATTTTGTAACACATCCATATCTATAATCCTTTAAAAGAAAATAAATGAGTATTTATTCCTTAGTAAGTAATAAATAGCATCTTTACATCAATAGCAACTCTTTGGAGAACAAAGGTGACATTCCAGCTATGACTGAAATATGAAATGTTTATCATCTGGATTAGTTAACATATTGTTTTTTCCCCTTTTTGTCACAAATAATTGTTCTTATTAATTAACGTGATTGGTGGTCAATGCACTTCTTGGTCATTTAAGTTTTGAATTCTCTCTCTGGTTGCAAGTTGTATTTCAAGATATGGATATTGTTCAAGTGACTGCTGAAATGAAAACCGGGCAGCCTGGATGTTGCCCTTGATCTCTTGACAGACCCCAAGAATCTCCCACGAAATATCAGAATCTTTATCCACAAAACCTTCGCCATGCTGTACAAGAGCAGTTAATCTATCTAGAGCCCCTTGTGCCCTTGATGTGTCGTTATGTCTACAGATTAAAAACTCTAGCATATTTGCAACAGTGAATGGTGATATGAGGATCCAACTTCTGTTGCTCCGTTTACTAGACTCCTGTTCCAGCATCAATTCAGTAATATAACAAATCTCATTGTCAAGCCGTAGATAGTTTGGTATTGCTTGTCTCATTTTTGTAGACAAAGTTTGTCCTCCTACAGCCTCAATATACGCCCTACGTTGTCCCTTTCCTCTAAACAAGACATATGGTTGTGACATCTTGACCTTTGATAAATCTATTATAAATAAAGCTTCCTGGTATATGAATGTTTTGTAATAGACCATTGCAATGTACAGCATGTCCGACACATATCCAAATTTCATTGATAATCCAAGCAAGTTGAGTGCGTTTCTGTCTCTGATATATGTATTTTTGTTGTCATTTTTATCAATGTATTTGTCATGTAGTACAAACGCAGTACTTTGAAGGACTGTGGCTGTAAGCTTTTGTAACAGGATGGTCGTATAACTTGTCAGAGGTGAACAGATCAACTGTTCTATTTTATGGAGGACTTTTGCACAGTCCTGTAGATTGTTGGTTATTACAGAATCACAATCTTCTATTTCTTCCAAAAAAGTAAAATCAAAGCAAAGCTCACAGCCCATAGTGTATTCGTAAGAAACTATACATCCAAGATAGATTAGGCTGTTAATGATATAGTCTCTGATAGGTGAAATGTGTAACAACAGGAATATACCCTTCTCATACAATTTATTGAGTTTTTTAAATAGATTTTTCTGATCTTTGCCATATATACCATATTGTTCTGGGGAATAAAAAAATTAGGACAAACCCCTTCATACACACATTTAAGAACAAGTTTAAAGCAGATCCAGAAACCTGCCATTATATTTCCTGGACACCACTGACGTAGCATGTTTTGTTGAATAGTCCAAAAAATGGGTGTTTTCATGTGGTATGAACACAGCATTTTCTCTTCATCACTTACTCCAGCATTAATTACATCATTCAGGAACAATTTCAGCAAGCCATAAATTAAAAATTGCGTATGATTCATAGAGTACACAAGTTTGTTTTCTGCCTGGGAGAAAGATATTCTCCATTCGTTGTCTGGGTGGTTTCCTAGTTTGTGTCCTATCGCAACAAAGTGACAACCATTTCGGAAAATGTCGCTAGAAATATGCTGCGGAGGCCATGCATGACATCTTTCTATCCATGATGATGCAGTGGGAGGCCAAAAATCACTGACAAAACAATGGGCATAGTCAAACATTCTTCTTCCGACAAGTCCACTACCACATGGTCCATGTATTGTAGAATTAGGTCTTATTAGAGAACATGTGATCTCTCTGAATTGAGAGCTTGATGTATACAAATGTCCTTTTTTTTCGTACACAAGCATCATAGACGTTTTTGTATGTGTTTTCTAATCGTAAGCACCTAAGTTAAGTAAATCCTGGTGGACTCTCGGAAGAGTTACAGAGAATTGTATTATGTCTGTTGGTGTTGTACAACCCCAATTGTGACATATCCCAGATTACACGGTGCCTAGGTACTATATACATTTCGTCTATGTCTGATTCATGGAATCGGAATCCTTCTGTGTGGCTACCACTTTCCATCTTTTTGCAACGATTACTTGTACACCGTTGATTATTTACGAACTCGCTAATGTCCACCATATCCCTTCTATAGTTAAAGTCTTCTGGGGTCCCTATTATGTGACACATCCCATGATAAACTGACGGAGACATTAACTGGAAAGCCAACTGACTGGAAAAATATTTTGAAAATAAGTTCAATATCGGTTTGCGAGTTCTACCTTGTAAAGTTAAAATACAAATTGACTTACGTGTGTGGTGTTGTGCTTGAGCACATTTTCATGCAATAGGTGTGTGATTTCTGAAAATGTAAATAAATGATTATATTACCACGCTGTACATGGACGAAGCTGTAAAGAAGTGAAGAAAGCTTTTGAAAATAATTGATTTTTTTAATTGTATTTATAAATAATCATAATAAGTACTCCTTAGCAAAATGTATAATGTTTTTTTTTTAAATAATCAACAGCCCTTGTGTTTCTCTCATTTGTTTAATATCGTAAATTCCTACTCAAACACGAATATAATATTTGCATAAAATCTTTAAAAGCATCTTTCACAAATTCTAAAATATCGGTTTCATATTCTTGACAATTTTAAACTACATGAAATCAGAATCCTTTCTCACAAATTCGTCTTTAAAAAATTGTCTAGTTACTTACCACATAACTGTTAACCATACAAGGCGCTTTCTAATTAATGCGTTCTTTCTCTTGGTAAATAGTTTGTTTATTTGCTTCAAAGTCCGGATGTTTTGTCTTTTCCTGAAGTTCTTGAGTTTGATAAAATTTCACAGCTGTGAAACTGGTAAGGAGGTTCAGTGGTCAACAATAAGATTTTCAATTTATTTTTAGATATATTTTTACGCGGGTAGGTTAAGGCAACTACGAGTTTAATGAATGTCAAAATTATGTTTATTTTTATGAAAACAGTGCTGAATATGAATACCAAGTGAATGTGTTCCCAAAGATATCATTTTTCTACTTCGGAATCGACTCGATCTTTGAAGCTGCCGAGCCATGGTATCACGTGACAGTTAAAAATAGATCACTTTTTTACCTTAACAAAAAACGAAAAAGTGTAACACTTCCCCGAAGTTTATTTGTATGTTTGCAACTATAATTCGATCGGCAATTAGTTCGTGTTTATTGGTATTACTGCTAGAATCCTATTGTTAATCACATAAAAAAAGATATTGTAAATATTTATCGGAAACCCTCTCAACTTCTATAATTTCATTGAAAATACTACGTATTTTTCATTTAAAACAACGAAGCACAGGATTCTAGCAACACTTTTCTAGTAGTTTAGGTAAAATACCGTTGATATTTACCAAAGTCATCTTTCATAATATCCGGGGTAGTGTTACACTTTTGCCTTTCTTTGTACACATTGACAGAGGAAAGGATGGTCAAGCCATATAAATGTCGATCTGCTTACCTTAAAACACTCGCTGATAAAACAAAATATCCATGCCTGTATTATCCTGATTATATTCTAACTGACACTCATCTAAACCTTAGGTATCTGTATTAAATAAGTCTTATTTCGGCATTGTTTACACTGCATTCCGATGATTTGTCTCCCGACATGATCTTCTCTATTAAACATGCTTGTGACGTCATCAATGATAATTATACGTAATAGAGAGAAATCGAAGCTATATTCAGTAAGAAGAGTTTCTAGTGATATTTTATGCCTGTAGTTTTTATAATTTAAACCAGAGATAAAGTTAAAATCGACATGTTTCTGAGTAAAATATGACATCATGCTGCTTATTGTGACGTCATATCGATCAGAGGAATTTGATCGCTGAGAGTTGCCTTATCATACCCGCGTAGCTTTAAATTGTCATACAGTAAAGAAAAACTTTAAACTATTTAGCTTAATATAGAACTTCTTTTTTCACATGGATAATGAATAAAAACAGTCTAAATTAGCCATCATATCATTAAACCCTCTTTACAACAAAATATGTTTTTTCCAATTGCGCAGAAAAAGTAGGAAAAAAAAAGAGTTTAAATGTGTGGTAATCATACTTATACACTGATATTTTTTTTTCTCAAATGAAAATTCAGTCTAGGAATAATATCGATATATAATCATTCAACCGCTGCATTGTATAATGCAATTTACTAACTATTTAAAACTATTGGTGTTAATATATTATGCACAGGATGAATGACCATCTTTAAGTTCTCCTTAAAGAAAGCTTAAAGGTGTTTAAAAATAGCTTAAAGACGATCTTTAAGCCACCTTTAAGTTATATGTGTTGCTTAAAGTTGGCTTAAAGAAAGCGTAAAGATGCCTTAAAGGCAGCTTAAAAACTATCTTTAAGCCACCTTTAAGCCACCTTTAAGGACAACTTATAGGTCCTTAATGTCCAAACTTCTTTAAGCCACCTTTAAGCTACCTTTAAGCCACCTTTAAGCTGCTTTTAAATCATTAAAAATCTTTTAATTCAATATTGTGCTTAATTGACCAACAAAGTATATTAACAATATGATAATGATAGAAAGGGTATTAAAAACGGTTTCTGTTCTAGAAAAAAAAAATGAAAAAAAAATAATAAAAACGTCTTAGACGAAAATTGAACCGGGGACCATTCGTTTACCAGCTTTACCTCACTTCCTCTGCGCCACGGCATGTTACATATTTTATGTGGTTTTTATATCCTATATATCAGTGAATATTGAATCAATGTATTGAATGTGTATTTTTTACTTAAAAAGATTTTGACTTCCATCCAGATTGTAACAATAAATTATATCTACAGACCCTGAAACGTGCTACTACACCAGTTGCACGGTTCGGTTTGTTACGTTTTTTGAACGGTACGGTTCGTTTTGTGAACGGTACGGTTCGCTTTGTGAACGGTACGGTACGCTTTGTGAACGGAACGGTTCGCTTCTTGCACGGTACGCTTTGCTAAAAATAGCTGCACGCTTTATGAACGGTCTGCGCGCTTTATTAATGAGGTTGGCGTGGCCTGAACGCTTTGATTTTTTTTTTTTCGATATAATTTTGTTTAGTTTTTTGCCCGATCTACTTCAGCAAGGTGGTAATTATAACAATTTTATAATTTTATATGATATATTACAAAAGTATTTCAATCGATCTATTTAAAATCAGAATGTCCATCCGTTCCCTCGTTTTTGATACGTTGCGTGAACCGTTTACTCAGTGACAACCGGGAAGCGGAGGTTATTTTAATTTTGATCAGTCTGTTATTATTAGTATTTAATTTAGATTAATGTAATCATTAAGATAGATTAAAGAACTGTTTGACTTTAATCCGATATATTTTTGTTAATTCAGCGAGCTGTCGATAATTTTACAAAGCATCTTAAGTTTTTATTTCTATACATGTACTTGAGTTGAAGTCATTTAATACTTCTAATCCATTTAAAATTGCTATGATAAATTACCTCGACTTTTTTCCGATATTTTCTTAGTTTCCTTTATCGTTGTCTTGATTCTCGGCTAGTTGTTTATTATTCATAATTCGAATGACCATTCTTTATTGCGTACTACTGTAGTACTATTGCCGATAGCCGATTGCCCTAGTGAAGACGATGTAAAATTAATGATAAGATAAACAATGAATTTCAGATAAGAAATCTTGAAATCAACTGTTACATAGTTTTTTTTACACGAATTTTTATTCATTTAAATATTGATTCTATGATTTTCTGCACTTGTTTGTAAACATAGATCATACCTACATCTAACCCGTCATCACCTATCT